>NC_090229.1:6452230-6752230 GCF_024489055.1 Chanodichthys erythropterus
TGGAACGCTTTACAATAAGGTCTCATTTGTTGATATTAGTTAACAAACAGTGAGCAATATATTTTCTTAACATTTACTAATCTTTGGTAATGTTAGTTACTTAAAAGTACTTTTTTGTTGTTCATGTTAGTTCACATGGCATTGACTAATGTTAAAAAAAATGCAACTTTTGATTTTATAAACGTATTCAAATTAATGCTGTATTGTTTGTTAGCTAAGGTTTTTTTTTTATTAAAAAAAAAGCTACTTTCATGTTGCTTTTTGAACTGAACAGTATAAATCACCAGATACTGTTTAATGTGCTGCTGTTTTCCTCATCTCCGTTTGTGTTCCACTGCAGAAATAAAGTCATGCAGGTTTGGAATGACATGAGGATGAGTAAACGATGAAAATTTCATTTTGGAGTGAACTATCCCTTTTAAGTTTTAGTTCCTGGCGCCGGGACAGGACTATACCCTCCTCTGTAGAGCTAGAGCCCTCTCCCCTAATGACTGGGTGGATGTGTTTATGTATCATGGGTTATTATCAAAGCATGAGCCAACTGTTTATCTTCTTTGCCCCATTTACTTTTTTCTCTCTCTCATGTTCTTACATTGTGCCCTTATTCGATTCCTACTGTAAATTGCTAAATTTAGAACCCTTTATGCAAAAAATGAAAAAGTCTTAAATTATTGCATAATTCTTTCATGTTTAATGGGTTATTTTTCTAGTCAAGTCACCTTTATTTATACAGTACTTAATGCAATACAGACTGTTTCAAAGCAGCTTTACAGTGATAACAGGAAAATGTTTCAACCATTAAAAAAAAGAATTGTTGGATTTACTTAAAGTAGCGTCAAGTGGTTCTATGCAACAATACTGAGTAATTTAGTTGTATGAACAAAAGAAATTCAAGTAAAGCTGACAAATTTGAATTTGAATTTATCACTGTTGAATTTATCACTGTTAGATAAGATTTATGTGCCGTTTACTGTTATGTTAGTTTGTTACGTAAGGTGAACACATTTATTAACTTAATTTACCTTATTAAATCAACTATTTCTCTACAAAATGCACTCAAAAACTCCTCTAAATGTCCAACATAAGTGAACATTAAACACGAACAACATCTTTCCCTTTACTGAAAAACATAAAATAACACTTTAATCCCTAAATTTACTCTTCTAATGCGGTCCCTTGCAAAGCATGCTGGGAACCACGGATCCACTGCCCAGTTATGTCAACATTAATTTGTGCGTTTCACTCAGCAATGTTAAGTTGACTGAACAAACACTTAAATAAAGCCTTTAATACTCATTTTCAGTTGAAACAACTCAGTTAAATTAAGTTCATTTAGTTACATGAGTTTTTAAGTACTATGAACAAGGATGGTTTGTAAAAAGTAAAAAAAAAAATTAATGAATGATGCAGAGTTAAATTCTGCTGTACAGCAGCTCTAAAAGAAAATAGTTTCATTGTTCAGCTGAAGTCAGTTCAGCGTTGATTGAGTTGATGTTTCAGTGCCGTCAGATCAATAATATTGTTGAATTTTACTTTGTAAAGTATGTTTACAAACTGTTTAATTCATAAAATTGTATTAAAATGTAATTAAAACTAAATTCATAAAACGATTCCATGATTGGAACCCCTAAAATGTTCTATATATGAAGCGCCTGACGGAACCCTTAAGGTTCCATATAGAAGCTTTTCTCAGGAGTGGTTATGAGCAGTAATAACAGTGATGCGGGTCGCTGTTTTTAAAGCTGCTCTGCTGGAATGTAATGCACTGGTTAGGTGCACAGCTGTTACCTAGTGTCCTGTAGAAATACATCTCTTTTTTTTTTTTTTTTAAGATGACAGTTACAAGAATTATTCTCTTCAAAAGTCTGTTTCTTTGGTTTTGTGGCGTGTAGCTCTGCAGTTGTTTTCTTCTCTCGTTCTGTTCTTGAATGGTTTGATCCCGTGAGGATTAGCTGCTCTGGATAATCACGAACAATAGAAGTCAACTATGTGTGGCAATATCACACTGTGTGTGTGTGCGTGTGAGAGAGTGTGTGTGTGTCTCCATCACTTTTGGGTGGGCTTTATCCGTTCAGACCCCATGGACAGCAGGGCTGAACTCAGGTCCTCAAAAACTTGAATCAATGCATGTTGCAAACCACAGTGTTGTTTTAACAGCTTTGTTTGACACTAACCACAGATTTTATTAACAGAGAGTGTTCATTGTCTCATAACACACACATGTGTTAATATGTAGCATTCGCCTTGTATTTAGGACGGTTTATGCATTTATTTGAAGATTGTTAAATCTGCAAATTATGATGTTCTCAGAACATAAATTAGTGTTACTTAATTTGTGTTCTTTTATTACCTTTCAAAAGTTTGTGACTTTCTGTTTAAAGAATACTGAAAAAAGTATCACAGTTTCCACAATAATATGAAGCAGCACATTTTCAACATTGATAATAATCAGAAATGTTTCTTGAGCAGCAAATCCTCATATTAGAATGATTTCTGAAGGATCATGTGACACTGAAGACTGGAGTAATGATGCTGAAAATTCAGCTTTGATCACAGGAATAAATTACAGTTTACAATATATTCAAATAGAAAATAGTTATTTTAAATTGTAAAAATATTTCACAATATTACTGTTTTTACTGTATTTTTGATCAAATAAATGAAACCTTGGTGAGAAGAAAAGACTTCTTTCAAAACATTTAAAAATCTTATACTGACGTCAAACTTTGGAACAGTTATGTTCCATTTAAGTATCATTTTCAGACACAAATACGTCAAAAGTTGCCAAATAGTAACTGTAAAGAGCTATAAAATGAATCCAGAGCAGCTCAGATCATTTGAGGAGGAAATGTTTGAGTTCTCTGACAGAAGCAGGAGGCGTCAGCAAAACCCTCCATTTGCTCTCATTTTAATCTCACAGCCATCCTGGAGAAAAAATGGAGATATTAAAGAGATCTCTGGTGATTGGTCTTGCAGGTGTGTGAATGAACATGCTGTTAAGAATATGAGAAAATACAGTCAAACATCCATGAAGAATCCCACAACAGCCAATTAAAATGCTGCCCAACTGAGAAGACAATTTCCTCTGTGTGTGTGTGTGTGTTTTTGTGATTTATGAGGACACAAATTTGCATAATGACATGGGTATTACTCTGGTATTATGACATAAACATTGAAATATAAGGGCATTTCATGAGTCCTCATATTTAAAATAGCTTTAAAAACATACTAACGGGGTAGGGGGATAGAATATACAGTTTGTACAGTATAAAAACTATGTAAAGTCCTCACTAAGATAGCAAAAACAGCCTATGTGTGTTAATACCAGTAATGGATATAGTAGTGGATATTTTTTTGGTTTCCTTGTGGAAAACAGCTAATAAATCACAAAACACTAAATAGTTTTTTTGAATGTGAAAAATGCAGAAAGTCTGTGATGGTTAGGATTAGGGAATAGAAAACACAGTTAGTACAGAATAAAAATAATTTTGTCTATGGAAAGTCCCCATAAAACCCAACATTGTCGGGTCCATGCTCGCTTCATTTAGGAGGATTCTTTAATTAGGGGAATGTTGTTTCTTTCGTTGTAATAAAAGGCTGGAAATCTCTGAACTCTGTTGAAGAAGAAAAGCAGACATCTAAAGCAGAATAAAGCCGTCTCATATATCTGAGACTGTGTCTATAAGCTGGTGTCGCAGCAGGAGGTTAAACCCTTGTCCAGTCCAATTTACTTTCAACCTGCACGCATTCCATCTTTCATTAAGAACATTCCAGAATCACTCCCAGACATTCCAGAACCTGCAGGGTTCCGTCACCGCTGCCACTCAGTGTTCCCATAGGAGAGAAATATCACAAATGAGATTTAATATCCCAGTTGTTGCTCTTCAAAGAGAAGCAATCTCACTTCTGTCTCCTCTTGTTTCAGAAGTGTCTCAAACTGTGTCTCAAGATCTGCAGTCAAAATCTCAATATGATCTCAAACTTTTCTCATCAAATTCTTCCACAGTCATTTTATTGCTGGATATTCTATAGTGTATGACAACTATTATACCTGTAGAGGGTATGCACGTGACGTCACGGTCGACTGTTACGACTGCGGTCACGCCCACTGAGTGGCAAGAGACTGAGCGGCAGCATTGGTTTTCAGCGTGAAAACACATCCAAAACGGGAAAGAGCTTTGTGATTGACTGTACAAATAGCTTTGACACAAAACCTGAGGTACTGCTGAAAGCTACAGAAAAAAGAATCAAATAGGTCACTGCAATTCACAGAAACAGCTGGACTCCAGGCAGAGAAACATGGATTTGCAGAATCATTTAGTGTCAAAATGTTGGATTTTGGGGTGAAATCATACCCTATATATTGTATTGTTATATATTGTGTTGACAACTCATCAATTAAATATTAACCATCTTATATTCTGCATAATTGGGTGCTTTTAAATAAACACTGACAAAAACTATACAAGTTTTAGGGCTGGATGATATTACGATATATAAAACATTGATATAAGTGATCACTCCGATTTAGACCTATACTGTAGTTATATAAAATATTCACAGGCAGATTTGCTTTATGTATTTCCCCGGCGTCAAAATCAGGCACATATAAATGTCAGGAAACACGACTCCTGGCTGCATGTCAATATCCATGGATTAGGTTTCTCTGACATGTCATAAGGAACACTTTCGAGCCGTTTGTTTTACTCGCGCTATTAAATCCAGTCATGCAGCAGGTTCTTTTGCCACTCAGTCCAGCTGACGGAGCGCGTTACGGCGGGAAAGTGACGTCTATGCATACCCTCTATAGCTTCAGTTATATATTAGTATATGAACCATGACATTAATGGGCATTATAACACATTTTAAACTATATAAATCATTACGTGATTATAACCAGGCACTAAAAATGACTCTTCCTATAGGAGACCCGATTCTTAATAAGAGGACTCGATTTCTCACCACACCATCTCTTGAGATGCTTTTGTTCGCTTCCTGTTTTGGAGGAGGCGTGGCTTTGGGGACACTCTGAAGGGAGGGTAGCTTTCAAAGCTAGCTCGCTATTGATAGCCTCTCCAAAAAATGACCTACCCTACCTTTAAAGGGATAGTTCACCCAAAAATGAAAATTTGATGTTTATCTGCTTACCCCCAACACATCCAAGATGTAGGTGACTTTGTTTCTTCAGCAGAACACAAATGATGATTTTTAACTCCAACCGTTGCCGTCTGTCAGTCAAATAATGCGAGTGGATGGGAACTTCTACTATAATAGTAAATAAAACTTGCATAGACAAATCCAAATTGAACCCTGCGGCTCGTGACGACACATTGATGTCCTAAGACACGAAACGATCGGTGTGTGCGAGAAACCGAACAGTATTTATATAATTTTTAACCTCTAAAACACCACTATGTCCAACTGTGTTCAGCACTCGTTTAGTGAGGTCTGATCGCGCTCTGACAGCGGCAGTGATGTCTCGCACTCATTGAAGTACACTGTAAAAAAAATCCCAGTAAAATTTAAGGTAAAAAAACGGCAGCTGTGGTTGCCAGAACTTTACCGTAAAAAATACAGTAGCAACGTAAAAAAAAAAATCTGTTCAATTTACCGTAAAATAACGTATTTCATTAACTGATATAATGTTAATTTACGAACCTAATGAAGCACTAACATCTGTTTTGTACCTTTATAATACAATGACAGTCACCAAACACAGTGGTGATAAGAGTCACATGATGAATCAAAGTTCATCACAAACTGAGAAGGACAACACTAACATATAGAAGGTGCACACAGTGTCATTCACACACACACTAAACACCGTCATGGTAACATGCATGAAATTTTAAAAATGCAATAAACATTAATTTAACAACATCTGATGTAACATAAAACCCTAATGTACATAACTGATTAGAAAAAAATTAGAAAAACTAAGAAGAAACAGAGTTATTTCAACGAAAATATATCAAATGTGAAGTGTCACGCAGGGAAATGAGGGAATGTCAATTTACAGTTTTTCACTGTAAATTTTACAATGAATTGTTATTTTTCACTTCCAAAAACTTTGGAACATTTGGAACATTAACGGTATTTTACCATAAAATTACATTAAATGTACTGTTAGATCTATTACAGTTATTTACCGTATATAGTATGGAAACTTTCTGTAAACCAATTGTCAGTTTTTCACCGCAGCATTTTTACAGTCTTTCACTGTTAAAATCACGGTCATTTTTTACAGTGTATAAGCGCTAGACATCACTGCCGTTGTCAGAGCGCGATTAGACCTCACTAAGCGAATGCTGAATGCAGTTGGACATAGTGGTGTATTAGAGTTAAAAAATTATATAAATACTGTTCAGTTTATCGCACAAACCGATCGTTTCGTGTCTTAGGACATCAATGTGTCGTCACGAGCCGCAGGTTTTAATTTGGATTTGTCTATGCAAGTTTTATTTACTATTATAGTAGAAGTTCCCATTCACCCCTATTATATGACTGACAGACGGCAGCGGTTGGAGTTAAAAATCATCATTTGTGTTCTACTGAAAAAACAAAGTCACCTACATCTTGGATGTGTTGGGGGTAAGCAGATAAACATCAAATTTTCATTTTTTGGGTGAACTATCCCTTTAAGTTTTAGTATTTTGTTATGTGTTTTTGTTGTTGTTTTTATTAGATTTTATTTATATAGGCTAAATAGCATTAAATATTTTTTTTGTATTCCAGTTTTAGTACTTCAGCTTATTTCTATTTCTGATATTTATGTTTTTATTTCAGCTTTATTTCAATTACCGATAACCATTCTTAATAATTTAAGTTCACAATAACAGCTATTGACTCATTTCTGTGTCTCTAATCTAATCAACGGTGGTCACCTGAGGCGCATGTTAATGATATCAACTGAAAGCAGAACCTGAGACAACATTGATACTCACACAAACCAAAACTAAGCAACTTCTGAAAAAATAAAATGTTCTTATTCTTGCACAGACTTAATGGCTTGACGCACTTTCCATGCATGATATTTCCTTGATTATGATGACACTCCTTCGTTTAACGCATAATTAGGCACTCAGACACACATCATCATGCCCCTCCTCATTCACTTCCTTCCTGCTTCCTGTCCAGCTGACCCTTGAACAGGAATTCTGATGATTCTGTTGGTCTGCAACCGTTCTGCATCATAATCAACCTCACATAAACACACAAACATTCTTCAGCATGTTCTTCTACTCTGTTTGATAGAGTCACAAGCTTTGAAAGATCAGTTTTTACGGCTTTAAAACATTAGGCCATACACTAAATTTCAGTAAGGTTTTTTTATTCAGTTAAATTGATCTAAATTTACAAGACATTTATGTTGTTAAAAAGGATTTCTTTCAAATAAATTCTGCTTTTGAACTTTCGATTCATTTAAAGAATCCTGAAAAAAAAAAAATCCACAAAAATTTGAAGCAGCAAAACTGTAAAAATCTGAAATGTTTTTTGTGTGTAAATGATCATGTGACACTGAAGACTGGAGTAATGATGCTGAAAATTCAGCTTTGATCACAGGAATAAATTACATTTTAAAATATATTCAAATAGAAAACAGTTATTTTAAATAATATTTCACAATATTACTGATTTTACTGTATTTTTAATAAAATAAATGAAAGACTTATTTCAAAAACATTAAAAAATCTTACTGACCTCAAACTTTTGAAATGGTGATATACGTACAGACATGAAGATGTCTGAAGATTTATCTTGATGCAACTCTAGGATCTTTTTCATTTCAACTCATGTAGGAAAAATGCCTGTTTGTGAGCAGATCATGTGATTGACAGCGGGAGTGTGGACGGTGACTAATCCGTCTTAGATGGTGTGAGTCAGGGTGAGAGGTTGTTCACGACGGACCGTCACCGTGGCGATGGTGTGTTTGATGACATCACAACTGGCCAGTTATGGGAAGCTGGAAATGACACCTGACCTTTGAAGAGCAGAGGTCAGCGCAGGCGTTATGAGAACCTGTCGTGTCACTGTGTGTGTGTGTGTGTGTGTGTGTGTGTGTGTGTGTGTGTGTGTGTGTGTGTGTGTGTGTGTGTGTGTGTGTGTGTGTGTGTGTGTGTGTGTGTGTGTGTGTGTGTGTGTGTGTGTGTGTGTGTGACAGAAAGAGAATTGAGTGAGTGAACGTGAGTGTGTGTTTAAACTAGGGGTGTCCAAAGTCGGTCCTGGAGGGCTACTGGCCTGAAGAGTTCAGCTCTAACTTGCCTCAATACTCCTGCTTGGAAGTTTCTAGTATGCATAATTAGACCTTGATTAGCTGGTTCAGGTGTGTTTAATAGGGGTTGGAGCTAAAATCTGCAGGACAGTGGTTCTCCAGGAGCATGACTGGACACCCCCTGGTTTAAACTATCACTTCTCAAATTTTATGAAGAGACTTGATCGCTTTATATTATGAACAGATTTAATTTAGTCTTTTATTCACATATAAACATTGATCAGCGGACATAAACAGAAGCTGCATGACGTGTGAGAACAAACCTCTAACGGAAGCTCAATCGTGCTTTGTAATACGAGAATGAACCTCATTGGTTCTCACATGTAAAGCAAACATTCTTCAGCTTCCGTTTACCACAGCTGATGTGTGCATTGATGAATGTTTATATGTGAATAAACATTGAGTGACTCAATCACTTAATTCTTATGGATTAGTTTTATGATCTCTTTATGATCTTTTTGAAGCGTCAAAGTGGTATTTGTGTAGCTGTCAATAGAGGGACAGAAAGCTGTCAGATTTCATCAAAAATATCTTAATTTGTGTTCTGAAGATGAACGAAAGTCTTACGGGTTTGGAACGACACAAGGGTGAGTAATTAATGACAGAATTTTCATTTTTGGGTGAACTATCGCTTTAAGGAAGCATTCCATTTTAGCATTCTTCAAACATTCTGGCATCGTTACTTTTGAATGTTCTCTGAACATTCTGAAACATAGCAACATTTAAAAAACATTAGATGAACATTCAACTAAAATGATTCAGAAAAAAAAACATTCCATGAATAACATGTTTGTGCTAATATTTTGAGAACGTTAATGACCAGATAACTTTCAACAAATGTTCTATTAACGTTACTGGAATAAGATTTGCTTATAACTTTGAGAGAACCTTGCCAGAACGTTAGCTAAAGTTCTGAGAACGTTCCCTGTCAGCTAGGCAATGGTCACTAATTCTGGAATTCTGTTTAGTGACAGTAGACCCAGAAATGAAAAGCCTATATTAAGCTTTAAATGCACCAAGAAATCAAAAATCTGGAGCTTTTAATCCAAAGCTTTTATTTGCATACAACATTAGGAAAATCAGGCCCTTTCTAACAGAACATGCAACACAACTTCTGGTCCAGGCCCTGGTCACTTCTGGCTGGACTGCCATCATGCACAATCAAGCCTCTACAAATGATTCAGAACGCAGCAGCACGTCTCGTCTTCAACGAGCCCAAAAGAGCCCACGTCACGCCTCTCTTCATCTCTCTTCAATGGCTACCACTTGCTGCTCGCATCAAATTCAAGGCGTTGACACTTACTTACAGATCTAAGCACCCTCCTGCTTTCACTCACTCTTACGAGTCTACACTCCTACCAGAAGCCTGCGCTCATTAAAGGAGCGAAGGCTTGTGGTACCATCACAAAGAGGCACGAAATCTCTCCAGAACATTCTCATTCACTGTCCCTTGCTGGTGGAACGATCTTCCTGCCTTCATCCGGAATGCTGAATCCCTGGCAATATTCAAAAGACAGCTGAAAACCCATCTCTTTCGTGAGCACTTAACCTCATCTTAATAATAAAAAAAAAACTTCTTATTCCTATCCTTTCACTTCCTCTAATCCCTCTCTATTGTATTTTAGGATAATCTGAGCACTGCCTATAACTTGTATTATGAACACTTCTTGTCTATTTGCTTCGTCATGGCGACTCGCTTGTTATTCCTCACTTGTAAGTTGCTTTGGATAAAAGCGTCTGCCAGATGAATAAATGTAAATGTTCTCTGATGACATATTTACTGGCACGAGGGCGGGGCAAACTGTCACTTGCATAAAATCCACCGATAGCAAATCACATCCATCCAATCAATTCTCCATGGAAAAAACGTTTTTTCTTGTCAAAAAGCCGTTTCACACGAATATACGTCACAATAAGGAAGGAAAGACTATCACAACTTCCATTCCATGCACTTTTTCCAGCAAAACACCATCTTTTCTGCAGCTTTCAAAGAAATAGAAAACTATAAATCAGTTATTTGGCTTTGTACTTATAGGAAAGCTATAAAGACTATTAGTTTATGTGTTTTTGTGTAATAAGGCCATGTGTTTATTTGTGGACTGACTCAATCTTTATTTTATGCGTTATGTATCATTTTCTTTTATTTATTTCTCTTTTCTTTGTTTTCTCTCATTTATAAATTATTTAACCTATTTAATGTTGTTTAAAGAATATTTTTGTAAAAATAAAATATAAATCATGTAATCTAAAGCAGTCAGTTTGATTGAGTCCCATTAAATAATTTAGGCACATTTTAGGCTACCTGATATTTTTACCGTGTAAAACAAGCATATTTATTCATGTACTTGGTGTGAATAATGATCTATAATCTTTAGTCAAAAATGACATCAAATTTCTGCATATGAGATTTATGTCCGTATATTGTGAATCATGTGAACCCCAATTCACATTCATGTTCCTCATTTCTCTCTCTCTCTCTCTCCCCCATCCGTGTCTTGGAATGTCCACCGACGGGTCTTCCATTGTCCTCATCCATATGGCCACATTATGGGGTCCTGTCACCAGGCAACTGCAGGTTCTTTTGCGGTTGCCATGACGAAGATTCTTTAATGACGTCGTAGCTGCCCCCATGCGCCTCTCTTCATTACGGATGGAAGGTCCTTTTAAAAAAGTCTGGGCACCTCCCCCAAACACCCTCCTAAACTCCCCACCCAAAACACACACACACTCACTGGTTACTCAGCCTCGTAACCTCCTTAGCTTCCAAAGGGTGACTGGAACTAACAATCCCACAATGCCGGCTGAAAGAACTGGTGTGGATATTCATACAGGCTCTCTATTGTGTTAGAGACTAAGAGAGGAGGGTCGGGGGACGCAGTGCTGTTAACAAACCCATAAACTACAGAAAGAGTTATAGAATGTTTTGTCAAAAAACCTTAAAAATTATGTCATGTGGCAACTAAATGAACTAGATTTTTATCTTGTACTCATACATTTAAATTGTTCTTAAATTGAAATATTTGAGTAGCCTTAACTACATTTAAAGGGTTAGTTTAAACCCAAAAATGAAAGTTTCACTCTCATGTCGTTCCACACCCGTTCATCTTCGGAACACAAATTAAGATATTTTTGATGAAATCTGAGAGTTTTTTTATCCTCCATTGAAAGCAATGAAATTACCATCATACAAGGTCCAAAAAAGTTGTAAAAACATTGTTAAAATAGTCAATGTGACTGCAGTGGTTCAACCTTAATATTATGAAGCAACAAGAATACTTTTTGTGTCCAAAAATAAAACAAAAATAACAAATTTATTCAACACATTCATCTCTCCCCTGTCATTCTCATAAGCTATTTCCGTTGCGGAGCTTCCGTGTTTACGTCCGAACCCCGGCTCAGTATTGGCCAGTTCTGGTCACGTGAGCAGCACGATGCATGCATGTGGAACGACATGAGGGTGAATAATCAATGACAGAAATTTGAAATAACCTTTTAACTTAATATTATCATGTAATCTCAAAGCAAACATTTTTATTAGTGTTAACTTTGCTAGCTATAACAAGCTAATTCAGAAAAAGCGCACTTGCTAATTTGCTAACATTTTAACAATAACATGGTATAGCACTTGCTGAACGAGTCCAGCAATATAAAGCATTTAATATACTTTCTCTCAAACCGAGCCACATGACCAACCAACCAACCAAACACTCTCCAAAAACCAACATTAACAGAAACTATTAGCATAACAAAACATTAATCACTACTAAATCTCCCACTTAACATTAAAAATCATTATATAACACTTAATTTTTGCATTTACTCTCCCTTTCAAGTGCCATGGGCAAAATGCGCTAGGAAAAAGAAATCCCAGCCCAGTTTCAGCCAAACTTAAGTTCGTCTAAATTTTAAAGAAATTAGTTCATAAAACTCAAAACAGTGCTGCGTCTCATTTCGAAGGCTGCGTCCTCCGGAGGTTGCATTTGAAGGCTGCATACATCATCGAGGCGGTCTCATTTAAGACAAGTAACCAAGATTGCAAAGTAAGAAAGAAATTATAGTATTTTACACCTTAAGAGGAATAACAGTCAATTTTATTACGGTTACTTTTCTTAAATAAGACGTATGCAGCCTTCAAATGCGACCTCTGGAGTATGCAGTCTCTGAAATGAGACGCAGCTAATGAAACAGTTTACCGGTAACAGGTTTACTTAAAATATATCAGTTCTGTGAACTCGAAAGAAAAAGATAGTGGTTAATACTCATAAAAGTTCATTTGACTTAACTAATTAGTTTAATTTAAGTTAGTCTTACTCAAACCAATTAACTGTTTTGAACGTTAAGTGATGAATTCATACTTTTGCTGAAAAACAATACAGTCTAAAACATGACTGATTAGTTTGATGCTTCCAAGACTATCGTATATTATTCTTGCACAATTACACATTCATTTAAGCCAAACATATACTTTGCATTAGTGGATATATCAAAACAAATGTCAAAGTTTACAAGACCATCAGCACTGAACACTGCAATCTATATCAACTATAAAAAATTTTATTCGATCTTGCTTTTAGGACAATAATATGCATGAAAAAAAAAAAAAAAAAAAAAAAAAACATTGTTTCTAATTTAAAAAACAAAAAACAAAAAAAAAACTAGTTATGTTTGGATAGAAAGCTTCTTTAAATGATATGTGCAATGTTTTGCTCCATTGCCAGTGAATGTTGGCAAGGCAAATAAGTCAAATGACCCGAATGTGCCAACAGAACAAAAGTTGTTGTTGAATCCGGAGTCTCTTGTATTTTAAATGTAAACAGTAAGACTCAGTTGTTCCAAACTTCTTGTTCTGAGCGTGTGTGTGTTTTTGTACCAGTTCACTTCTACTGGTACTAACCAGTAAAATCAGGTCATGCGGTTCTGCCGCACACTCTTAAGTGTGACTGACGTGTTTTTGCTGCATTGAGTGGCCATATGACCAGCTAAGCCTTAAGAAACAAGGTTTTGGAGAACCAGTTACACTATACTTCACAAATGACTGTACAGTTTTTCATTTTCCAACCACTCGGCTCTGCATCAAACACTTGCCAAACTATTCAGTGACATTTTAATGAATGGGTGAGAACCTTCATTATTCCTTTAATGATAAATATAAGCCTTCATGGCTTTGTTTAGCATCAAAACTAATAACTAAACCAATAAATGTCGTATAAGAATGGCTTTTGCAACCTGATGTTGAGCTTGTATTCGATGCGTATTGGTATGGATTAGAGGTATTAAAAACACAAACATTCATATTTGTGTCAAAACTGTAAATGTTTATTCCAAAGCACAATTATTCAAAAAAGACAATTTTAAAAAAAAAAATACAAAAAATAACCATTTCAGACGAGCTGAATAAACTGAATGTAGAGGTCTTAAGTTCAAGGAACATGAAGATACCCATCCATGAAAGTTTGCATACAGCAAGGCACTATACCGGCAGGATAATCCCAAAAAACAGACATTATCCATAGTGGATGTAGATCCTGCTCGACTTTGTTTCTCGTGTAGCCTTGTTTAGCTTTGAGCAACAGTGTGGACGGGTGAGTTGAGAGTAACAGATCAGTCAGGAGTCGCTGTCTTCAGTTTTCCAGCTGTTTGTCCTGGCTGACATTCCAAGTGTTGAAGAGTCTCTGCAAATGTGCCGAAGCAGATTCCTCCACATTTACACACTAAAACATCACGCCTTCAGCACATTGAACACATCGGTAAACATCTTTGAACAGCTACAGCCACTAACTTAATGGTTTTAGCCTTTTACAAACTTTTACAAGCTTACAAACTTTTCCAGGTACCTAAAATTCAGATATTTTGTCAGATTATTGTTGCTTTTTCACCATGTGAATATCCTCAATAAAGTTTTGAAACAGCATTTTTAACAAAGAGGAAACACTTTACAATAACTTTCATTGTGAAAACAAACATTATGTTTAACAGATCAGTAGTTTATGCACATTTACACATATCAAGTATATCAACTCGGCTCATTATCAGCAACATAGTGCTACTGGAAATTATTATTAAAGGATTAAATCAATTTTAGCCAATCGGATGCTAAATTATATAACAGATCATGCACATTAAAACATGAATACTGTATGTTTCAGGACATTGAATGTATTTTATTGATCTGTTAAGCATTGCATAATGTTCTGTGAAAGTTATTATAAAATGTTCACCTTTTATATCCTCAAAAAGACGTCATGTTAAATAAAGCAAACTGATCCAATCAGTAGTCCAAGATGCTTAAAAAAAGGAAGATCAGTCTGAAGTTTTACAAGAGAGCCGACATATCTGCAGGTGCAACACACAACAACAATTTTATTGTAAAAAATCATCTCTAGACGTAATTCCTCTTGTCATAGTCCCCGTTGGGTGTTGCTCTTTTGGTGGGCGCGTATTTGACCGAGTAGCCGGAGCTTCCAGAGGCCGGACACGAGCAGCAGAGCATGCTTCCCCCGAGCAGCAGCATCGCGGTGGCCGCCCAGCCGATGTAGAGCGCCGATCCGATCTCCCGTTTCTTGGCCGCCGGCACCTGCGGGTTGTAGAAGTCAGAGATGATGCTGTTGGCCATCCAGCACAGGGGCACGAGCATGAATATGGCACTGATGATGTAGATGACCCCTCCGACGTTCACCACCCGCGCCTTCACGTTGTCCGTCTTGATGCAGTTGGTGCACTGCGCGCCGGCGATCACCACCATCAGCCCGATGACGCACATGACCGACGAGATGACCGTGAGAGCGCGCGCGGCTTGGAGGTCGTGGCCGAGGGCGAGCATGGAGTCGTGGATCTTGCACTGCATCTGGCCGGTGCTCTGCACGACGCACGACATCCACAGGCCGTCCCAGATGGTCTGCGCCACCACGATGTTGGCCTCGATGAAGGCGGTCACCTTCCAGGTGGGCAGCCCGCAGGCGACCATCTCCAAGAGCGTGCCGAAGACGCACAGGATCAGACCCAGGATCTCCAGAGCCGCGGAGGCCATCTCTTTCACTCCTTATAGTGCTTAAATATATCTGTGCACCTGTTGGGAACGTTTGAGTCTTCAATCCGAAGTTTTCCTTTCTTCTAAAAACTTTTGTCCAAAGTTGTTTCTTCTCCCCCAAAGGTGTTCCTTTCCAATATCTTCTATCCAAACGTTTTCCTCTCAGATCAGTCAACAAAAACTGGAGCGCTTTGATCAGGTGGACAGCATCTCCTCGCTGCGTCTCCTCTGTGCTTTGACTAACGGACTTTTCCTGGACTGGGAATAAGTGGAGTGGAATAATAGCGGTACGCCAAGAGGAGGGGTGCGTGCGTGCGTGCGTGTGTTTGTGTGTTCAAGACTGAAGTGAAACTTTTATCCAATCGCACAAGAGAGCATCTGTTGCTCGCCAATGAGGATGCAGAGAAGCTGTGCGCTTGTGTGTGAAAGTCTAAGGGGGGTATATAAATGAATAACATGTTAGTTTTTTTTTTAATAAAATCACTTACCATAGCTATATATATATATATATGTATATATATATATATATATATATATATATATATATATATATATATATATATATATATATATATATATATATATATATATATATATATATATATATATATATATATATATATATATATATATATAACTGTGAAAAATTTAACTTTTAACTTTAATTTAAAATTTTACTTTTGATTTTTATATATATATATATATATATATATATATATATATATATATATATATATATATATATATATATATATATATATCAAAAGTTAAAATTCTCACTTAAATATCATTAATAAAATATTTAGTCACAAATCCTGATGCGTGTTTAGACATGTCGAAAGCACTGGAAACAGACCGCTCCTAGAAACTGTAACCTGTCTCCGCCATCTTGGCTCTAATTCGCCGCTCTATCGGCCGTCCTCCACATTAGTACTTGAGCCGTAATGACTTCCGTTGCGCCGGGGTCTCAATCCATCAGGCATTATGGGATAAGGGCGGAATTGTAGCGGTTTCCGGATTCCCTGGATTGGCCTGCTGGAAGAAAGAAAACAAGGGAGGTGGAAAAAAACTCCAGGTTTTTGTGTTTCACGCGTTTATAACAGGTAAGGTCTTCTGGCGTCTAAAAAAGTTAAGTTTCTTCGCATTTGTATCCGGAAGTGATTAATCAGCCGAGTCTTTGTATGAATTTCTGAGCGGCTCCAGTAACTGTTGCATGTCAAAAGTTGATACAAAGTTACATTCAAATGAAGTTTCTTGAAATGGTATAGTTGTATTACTGGATACATTGTTTTTCTCTTTGAAACCGTAAGATGACACACATATGTTTTGTTTTAGTGCGGGTGTGTCAGTTTTACATGTGTTACGTGCTCTGAATTAAGAACACTTTATCTAGCAGGGTGTGGACGAGAGGAGGTGTTTTCACTAGAAATGGGGTGCTATAAAAATATACCCAAGGTTATCTGTTATTTCATTAATAAATTACATAGGAATTTGGCATCATGTGGATTCAGAGAGGGGTTTGGGGGAGTCGAGGAGATGATGGCCAGAGTTTGACAGCACATGTCAGTTTAATAACACGTTCACTGCTTGGAACAAACCTCCTCACTTTTAACATGTCCTCCCGAGAGCCAACCATTCACTATGAATTAATTTGTTTACCATTTCCGAGAACACGCATACCACTTTTCGGGCAGGTGTGGCCTAATAGTTAGAGAGTCAGACTGGTAACCTGAAGGTTGCCCTTGAGCAAGACACCTAACCCCCAGTCGCTCCTCGGATGCCACAGCAAAAACATCTGCCCTCTGCTCCATGTGTGTGTGTGTGTGTTCACTACTCCTAATGTGTGTACACTAAGTGGAAGGGTTAAATTCTGAGTATGAGTTACCATACTTGGCCTTCACATGTCACTTTCACTTTTATCTTAAAGAGAATATGAAGAGTTTGGTTCCAAAATGCAATAACTCCATTTTGATTAATTTGAGTAAAAAGGTGTTTTCTTTACCACGAAGGTGGCAAGATGAAAACCACTATTTTCTGTTTCAAACGTTCACATAGCAACTTTTGGTTATAAAAACATTAAAAATTCAAATCTACATTTTGATTTTAAAAAGTTTATTATAAAAAAAATATTATTTTTTTTTCCCAAAATGCAAATCCATGACACTTTTTTTTTTCAAAATGCAGTTAATCCATCAATATAAAAGTTATTTTTCAAATTGAAAATACTCAACAAAGTAAGTTGATTCACATATATGATAGAGTCTAAACTTTGCCAATATTTATCTTATACAGGCATTTTACTAAAAATACATTCAGCCGTCGTTCCCAAAATGAATTCAACAGGTCATCTTGTTAATGTTATAAATTATTTGTCATTACCGATTAAAGAGTATCTGGCACCACCGCACGGTTAAATAAACACATTTTCTGAGTACAGTGGTATTAAAAACGGCTTTGTAAAAAAGCCTTCAATGAATGGTGCGCTGTGATTGGTTGAGCAGATATATCGCGTTCTGCAGAAAAATGAGTCTGGCGTTTGTCGCGTTTTGGAAAGAAAGGGAGAAAACATGACAGAATAACACGACGGATATCGCATTTTGCGCAAAATTAATAAATGTCTTTTCAATACTGACCAGATACAATACTGATTTTGGCGGAAACTCAGTTTTTTTGAAAATGGTGTTTATCGCGTTTTGGAACCAAACTCCCTATATATTCTGGCCTTTTCTGTTTGTTAAAGGGTTAGTTCAACCAAAAATTACATTTCTGTCATTAATTATTCACCCTCATGTCATTCCACACCCGTAAGGCTTCGGAACACGAATTAAGATATTTTTGATGAAATCTGAGAGCTTTCTGTCCCTCCATTGACAGCTATGCAACTACCACTTTCAAGCCCCAGAAAGGTAGTAAAGACATCATTAAAGTAATCCAGTGTAGTCACATGGATTATTGTAACAATGTCTTTACTACCTTTCTGGGGCTTGAAAGTGGTAGTTGCATAGCTGTCAATGGAGGGACAGAAAGCTCTCAAATTTCATCAAAAATATCTTAATTTGTGTTCTGAAGATGAACGAAAGTCTTACGGGTGTGGAACTACATGAGGGAGAGTATTTAATGACAGAATTTTCATTTTTGGGTGAACTAACCCTTAATTTGTTAGTATGTGGTACACATTAAAATGTTCTAATAATACAATATATATAATAGTGGTTTTAATTAAATATTAATATATCAATATTAATTATCAATAAATTATTAAATATCAATGTTACTATTAATTATATTTTTAATATTATTTAGTTTATAGGCCTAATAATAGAATTGAAAGTGGTCATTGCACCTTTTGATGCCCAGAAAGGTAGTTGAAAACATGGTTAAAACAGTCAACTTGACTACAGTGGTTCAACCTTAATGTTATGAAGTGACAAGAATACTTTTTGTGTGCAAAAACGGAACCGTTGTCATACGTAGTGAACTTTACGTCCGAATGCCAACTCAGTATTGGCCAAAGCTGAACACGTGAGCAGCACGACGCATTCGCGTGTGATGCTGCCAATAATGAACCGACATTCGGACGTAAACTGAGTTCACTATGTATGACAATGGTTCAAAAGAGTTTTATTTTTTTCTGAATTGTAGTCATATGTTGTTTCAGTGAAAAACAAAAAACTTCAGGCAGCTCGTATTCATCAAAATTATATCTTTTAGCTCGTGTTATGTTAAAATAACCCTGAACCTAAGTAGAAGTGGCCCGAAAGGAAATCCCCAATTTATAATGAGCAGGATTTTGGCTTTTGGCAAGAGATGTGACAAGTAAACAAGATGAGTTTCTAAATGACCTCTTCATTATAACAGACTGTTAGCTGCTTAGGTACTCCTTGGTGTTTACTGCATGTATAAAGATACTGTGATTCTGGTTTTGCACTGAGAAATGTTTAACATTTTGGGGATATTTTAAATTGCATGACTTTTTTAGCCACCTATTATGTTTTATTTGGCACAGAAAGTAACCCTTCTCTCTTTTTTTTGTACATATTTTGTATAAATAAAGTTAGAACAAATTGGAAACGAAAGCTACATTTGAATAAACATTGTGAAAAGTTTTCATAAACATTTCAAAGCATGAAGGCTTTTTAGAATGGCAAAAAATCACTGAATTTAAGTGAACACGTACACTACCGTTTGGGGTTGGCAGGATTTTTTAATGTTTTTGTAAGAAGCCTCTTCTGCTCACCAAGGCTGCAGGCTATTTGTTTGATCAAAGATACAGTAAAACTGTAGTATTTTAAAATATTTAGGGCTGTCATTTGGATTTTTTTTTTCAATTGAACTTTACCCATATCAAGTAACCGGCAAAATACCGGAAATAGCACATTTCACGACGAAAATCCATGAACCGCATTATTAGACCATTTTCTAAGGCTGCGCGATGTATTAAAACCATTTAAAAACCATACTATACTATGAACACAATCTGCGCCATTTCATCAGGATTGTAACAGAAATCATTTATAAACCTACACCATCACAGGAGAATAAATCAATATGTTTCTAAATATGCAAAATGTTCATCGTGATTTCAAAATAAAAGTTTAAACCCTCTCTCTGCATTTCTATTATAAAGAAGTGGCCAAATATTAAAGTTAACATTTGAATTAAATGACGTTTGGCCAATATTTTGATCTGTTGTAAAGTGTAACAACACCAGGCATTTGTTATAATACTCCAGTCTTCAGTGTCCCATGATCCTTCAGAAATCATTCTAATATGCTGATTTGCAGCTCAGGAAACATTTCTGATTATTATCAATGCTGAAAACAGTTGTGCTACTTTTTATTTTTTGTGGAAACAGAGATACATTTTTTTCGGGATTCTTTATTGAATTGAAAGTTAAAAAGATTCAGAATTTTGATTTCTATTGAATTTTCTATTTATATTTGCATTGACGAGGCTGTCAGTGGATTTTAGAAGGTGGATTGACACACTTCTGTTAATCGGCACAGTTATCAGCCAATAGTTTTGAAGTGATCGGTTAATCAGCCCGGGGTGTGTTTCTCAAAAGCATCATTTTCCTACAATTGAACTCCAGAACTTGCAACCATAGTCACTTTTGGGAAACGCACCTGTGGCCGAAAACTAGTGTAAATGTTGTAGGCCTGTAAGAGCTGCGTGTGGTTACACTTGGTGCCGTGAGGTTTAGGGTGTGAGTGAAACTGTCGAAGGTCAATAAGCGCTGTGTGTGTGGTTATACTTGGTGCCGTGAACCGGATGGGAGTGAGGTTTAGTGCCGTGAGTGTTACTGTCGTAGGTATGTGTGTAAAACCTCACCTCCCCAATCTTAAGAGTTGATCTAGCGACTGATGCTAGAGGCTGCAGTCTTTAGCTTCCTTGTAAGAGTGACTGCCTCCCACGCCGTTGTTGTATTGCTAGTAAACTGTTAGTAGGCCCCCAGTAAGAGCTGTACCTGTAAAACTTCACTCGCCCGATCTCAAGAGGCCCGCCTCCCATGCCGGAGACCTCAGTTCGAATCCCGCTCAGAGCAGGTTGAGTAGGACCGGTTACACTTGCTGTATTGCTGGTAAACTGTTAGTAAACTGTTTCACTCTGCTAGTATGGAGTAGAAAGTGAAGATTGTCTCTGCTGTCTTGGTTCTGTATGTCCCTGTCATCAAAGGTCTTTCTGTCTTTTTTCTCTTTATTTACATCTTTAACCTTTCACCCCTCCTCTTTCTTCCTTTATCACGTCTCATCCCATCCTCTCAATTCCTGTCCTGTATGGATGTGTTATTTCCGTCAGTGTTTGAAAGCGATTCCGCCTTTTGTCTTGAAAATCATTCATCAATATGCCAGAGCAGAGCCGCTCTTCAGAGGTGAAGTGAATAGCACCGGGGGTCGTGAGGAGGCACGTTTCACTCATAAACTCAAGTGCTGCTTTAGCTCGGTTTTGCAATAGCGGTGCTGTTATGACCCGCGAGCCAACAGCAAACCCAGCTTTCTGATCTGACTGTATCAGTCACATGTCTCACGAGCTTACGATCCGTTAAGCTCCATCAGGAATTCTGTTAAGAACCTCAAAACCATTTTATGGTAAAAATGGTAAATCTCTTAAGTCAGGTCACCACCTGTGCTCGCATTTGAGGGTGAGGCAGAGTTGAAAGTCGGTGTGTTTGTTAAATCTTTTCTTGGTTTTGGAGTTTAATGCACGTTAATGCAAAAATCACCCGCGGAGCTACTCTCTGTAATCTCTGTGGTGATAATGAGGCCACTCGTTTAATCTGCAACTAGTTTATCCTTCACGTAATTTCCAGCCAGCAATAACAAGACCTCCCAAAGTGTGTGTATGTGATAAAATGGGAATAAAGACAGCACCACAACACCCACAGTCTGACATTTATCTTAGATTATAGTTTCCATGCTTTCCAGCTCTGGGGAGTAGAAACACTCATGATCACAAAAATGAAGATCTGTCAATATTACAGCTGTTCGGCTTTCACAGTAATGACCTTCTTTCTTGTTTGGTACTTATTTTGTAAAAATTAGGTTAGAACATATTTGAAACTAAACCTAAATATGATTAAATATTGTGTAAGATGTTCAGATAATTATGACATTTCACAGCATGATGACTTGTAACAGCACAAAATTGCTCAATTTAAAGCGGTCCTACTATGCTTTTTACGCTGCTGAACTTGTAATGTTGCTGCTTGAGCATGAAAAAGGTCTGCAAAGTTCCCAAGTCACTCCAAAGGGAGTTATTTTGTATATCAGTGCGCATTGTTACCCTGAAACGCCTCCATTTTAGTCTTCAGCAAACATGTCACAATATCCCTTGTTTAAATAATTCCTGCTCAAGGCAAATGCAACATAAAGGGGCGGGGCCTGGTTGAGTTAGTAGAATGTTGAAACACGCGGTTACGGTAAGGGGCGGGACATTTCCCAAACACGCTCAAAGAGGTTGATCAGTCACAACACACTGCTCCAGCTGACCAATCAGAGCACATTACGCTTTTCAGAAGGAGGGGCTTAATAGAGACAGGAACTGAGGCCGACAGACTGAAAAGACAGGAGATGCAAGGGGTGGGCGATATGACCAAATTCTTATTTCAGGATATGAGAAATGTTTGTACAGAAATGTAATAATCAGATGTAAAAATAAAATATTGCATAGTCATCACTGGATGAATTAGCCTAAATATAAATTGATTTATATTAAAGCTAAAAAAGGTATTCAAAGATATTTTCTCTTTTGTTTGATTGACATTAATGACAGAGCAGCAGGTTTATTAGGCTGCTGTCACTTTAAGACCAAATGCATGGATCCATTATACTGATATACTGATAAATAAAAAATGAACTTAAAATGAAAGGGAATCACAAACATATGTTACATTCATTTAGCAAAGATAAAGTTCTTTGGGCTTTTCGATGTTTTTTTTTTTTTTTTTTTTTTTTTTTTGAAAACTACAAATTCTAAATAAACTTTTAAGGTTGTTTGAAAATGAGCAAAATTGGGTTTTGAGTTACTCCATTTAGTTTGAATATAAAATTTAGACCATGATGGAAATGCAGATTAGTCGGGATGAATCGTTTGCAAAATAAAAGTCTGTGTTACGTAATCTATGTGTGTGTTCTGTGTATATTAAAGGTGCTAAAGAGGATGTTTTATTTTATACATTTTTGCAATATTACTTGAAACTGTCTTTACTAACTGATAAAAGACTATTTATTAGGTGCACTGAAAGGAATAATATTAATATACATCATCTGTGCACGAGGTAGGGCCTTAAAAACATCATCGCGTAAACGATTGGCCCTCTGGCTTGTCAATCACTGCCGTGACGTTCCTGCGCGCTCCAGTAACTTTCCACACTCCACAGGCGCCGCATGCAATGTTTTTGTCAGGAGACAGGAGTAACAACTGCAGATTATGAGTTACCTGCGGTGAGTCCGACATAATGAATCCACTAACACGACACAGCGAATGCCGGTGGTAAACACTCGTGTTCCAATACTCGTGCACCAGTTTTGGGAGGCGTTCCCTCGAAATGAGCTGTAAAGGAGGGGGGTTGTTCTTACGCATGCGCTCATTTAAAAAACTCACTAACAGTCTTTGGTTTCTCAGTCGACGAAAAGATCCTCTTTAGCACCTTTAATTATGTATATATAAATACATGCACATACATGTATATATTTAAGAAAAAAATTATATTTATATATAAAATATTTATATTTATATGTAATCTAAAATATATATAAATATGTATATTTATTTATACATGTATATGTTTTTTAAATTTATACATGTATGTGCATGTATTTATATATACATAATTAATATTCACAGAACACACACATATATTACGTAAACACAGACTTTTATTTTGCAAACGATCAATCATGATTAATCGTTGTGCAGCCCTAATTTCAGTGGAAAAGCGTGGCGATACACCACCTTTCAAAAGATTGGTACAGGTAAGATTTTTTTAAATGTTTTTGAAAGAAGCCTCTTATGCTCACCAAGGCTGATTAAAAAAACAGTAAAACTGTAATATTGTGAAATATCATTACAATTTAAATGTAATTTATTTCTGTGATGCAAAGCTGATTTTTCCTCTCTTGGGAGTAGAAAGTTAAACACTCATAAAAATGAAAAACTCAGTCTGTCAGTATTACAGCTGTTAGGCCTTCACAGTGAAGACTTTCAGCCCTGCTGTCTCTGAATCCAACACACCTTCACCCAAACCCAAACCCCATAAAGCACATTTGAGTGTTTTTGGGTGGTTTTGTGTGTGTGTGTATGTGTGTGAGCCTTCATTTATGGGGAGTGGTGGAAATGTAGGAAAGCGTTTCCAGGAAGATAAAAGATAAACAGCATTGTTCCCTCCCTGTCGTCACCCCTCACTCTCCTCTTCATGTCTAACACACTCACACACTCCAGCTTCTCCAGAACAGTTTGTTCCCCATCAAAATCATCAGCCCAACCCCATGCAGATCCGTAACAGTGTGTGTAGGATGATCAGATTGATGGAGAGTTTCAATTGGCTGTGCCTCCATTAAATGTGAATGTTTCATTTGATTGGAATGTGAAGGATTATTTTAATAGCTATCTATTGCATTTGAGATGCAATACATATTAGTGACCTCACCATACCAGTATTTATTTACTTTCATTACTTGCGTTCAAAAATTTGGGGTCATTACAATTTAAAAAAAACTTAAATATATTAATACTTTTATTCAGTAAGGATGCATTAAATTGATGAAAAGTGACAGTAAAGACATTTATAATGTTACAAAAGATTTCAATTTCAAATAAATGCTGTTCTTTTGATCTTTCTATTCATCAAAGAATCCTGAAAAACAGTGTACCACGGTTTCCATAAAAATATGAAGCATTGTTTTCACAATTGATAAAAATAAATATTTCTTGAGCAGCAAATCAGCATATTAGAATGATTTCTGAAGGATCATGTGACACTGAAGACTGGAGTTTTGTTTAGAATTTTTTAGGAATGTTTCTTCTTTTGTTTATTTATTATTATTTTACAGTATTTTAGTGTTATATTGGCCACCCACTTCTCTAGATATCAGTACTGACATCAGTCCTTAAAAACTCATATCGATTGACCATCTCTGATTAGTTCTCTCTGAGCGAGTTCAAGAGAAATCTAGCAAGACTTTTGACTTTAGCAAGATTAATTTATTTGCTGTTTTTTTTTTTCTTCATCTAGTTGTCAGGCAGGAACGTCATGTCGCAGTCTGGAGAAAAAGGAAAGGTAAGACAGACACTCCTACACTTATTTAAAGGCAAAGTGTGTAATTGTTTTGGATAGTTTCATGTTTTGTTGTCTCCGTTTAATGATCAGAGTTAGTATGAGTGAGTAAGTCATTTTCCTAAGCAGTTACTTTTACTCGGTCGTGCTTTCAAAACATTGGTTTGTTATTTGAGCAACCAGATATGTCCACATCTGACTCATCTAATGGATTGAGTTTGGGTGGGACTGTTGATTTTCATGGTCAGTGGAAGATGAGGGAAGTGTTTGGGAAAATTATTATTATTTTTGCAATAACGATTGTTATACTATAGTTTGCAATTCCAAATAAATCAATGCATTTTACCTTTAGGTATTAAATGTTTACGTATTAAACTTGTACATCAGTGTAACAGTTCTGATGTGTGTTTCTAGTTTCCTGATGCTGCAGGATATGTGGGATTTGCTAACCTGCCCAATCAGGTGCACAGGAAGTCTGTGAAGAAAGGCTTTGAGTTTACACTCATGGTTGTAGGTGCGTGACATATAAATACAGACATGGATTCAGACAGACACACACTGTGCTTTTAACCGAGTGTTATTTGTTAACTTAGGAGAGTCTGGTCTTGGTAAATCAACCCTCATCAACAGCCTCTTCCTGACTGACCTCTACCCAGAGCGCTATATACCTGGAGCGGCAGGTAACACACATGCACACACACACACGCACACACACACACACACACACACACACACACACACACACACACACACACACACACACAGAGGGGTCCCCTGAGGTCTTTATTAACTCTAAAGGATATTGTGTCCAAAACCAAAATAATCCCTAGCCTTCATGAGAAATCCTCTGTAGATGAACTTTATTTTGGCCCAATGTAATTTTTATTATTCTGATTATTATCAGAATAAGAATTGTAGTTATTTTTACCGTTATCATGCACATATGATGAACTCGCATACAGTAGGTTTGTTACTGGCCACTGTTTTGATCTACTTATGTCAAATGCAAAACACATTTCTATGGATTTTTTCGGTGACGCACCTAAAAATATTTTGTCGATCAATATATTGCATTATTTATGTCACGCAATGTTGTCATCATGAACTCACTTTCTTCAGCACCTCAAAATGTGATGTCTTCTTTACCGCCATGTTTACGAATCTGCTCATGACATCATCTGTGTACGTCACATTGTGACGGAGTGGAATAGATGCAATTGAAGTGTTTAGATGCCTGTTTATTGTGATTAAAATCTGCATACGCCACATATTTTACTACGATTATGGTTACTATGATTATGAGCTTAATTGCATCAGTTTGATCAAAGTGTTGTGTTTACATGGGGTAAAGTTTAATCACAGTATTGCCTAAATCTCATTATAATCGCATTATGAGGCTGTATGGAAATATAGCCTGTGTTATTTTGGTATCATTCAGATACTATTATAGATTTTATTACTTGTTTGAATTAGGTTATTTTAGGTTATTTTTTTCATTTTCCTTTTAATTTGACTTAATTATATAGTTTTATATAGTTTTATTAATTGTTTTTTGTTGCAAAAACTGAGGCAATGAGATCCAGGCAGTCCAGCAATGATTATTTCAGAGAGCAAATTTGAATAAGGAATAACAAATTAAGTAAAAATTATAAAAACAAAACAAATTAATTAATTAATAGTTAATAATTTAATCCAGAGTATTGTATCTAATTGATGAAGATCTGAATATAGAGAAAGAAGGAACAAAACTAAGACATTTGCAGTATGAAATGAGAGGCAGAAGAGAAGAAGCAGCTAGAAGTAGAAGATGCAGAAGAGATGCGAGAAGCAAAAAGAGCAAAAAGAGAAAAGAGCAAAGGAAAAAGCTAAACTGTCAAAGACCCAGTCCGTTTTGTACCATAAGCTTAAGAAAATTTGCATCCCACTCTATCTTATGTTTTGGTCTAATAAGAAAAGGTCGAACAGACTTATCCATTATGTCATAGCTGGTGTAACGGCTAGGGCAGAGTGACTGATCAAATGTCAAAAGATAGATGAAAATTAATACAGAAGGTGTTGTTTTGACACCCTTAAGAGAATTTTGCCGATCTTGCATTATCACATGTCTGCAGGAATGGAAACAGACATATTTTCATAAAAAGGTACATCAAGTTCAAATGAGCAACTAATTCTGAAAATATCATCACTTCTGCATTACTTGGCAGGTGTCCAATATCTAACCAAGTCAAGTCACCTTTATTTATATAGCGCTAATATATATATCACAAATTATTAATGAAAATGACAATGATTTATGAAAATGACATTTTTTGCTAAAGTGTTATCTGACATAATTATATTTAAATAAAATATATAAATATATATAACTAAACATTGCTTGAAATGACACTTGCTGTAATATTTTGTCTAATGCAATACCTGTGTCTTCGGTGTCCAGATACTTTTTTTTTTTTTTTTTGTAGAAATAAATATTCTTTTCATCATGATGCAACTCGCAGGGGAATGCAGAACGTTTCTGATTTAGATGCTCATTCGATATAAAATCCCATAAAATCCCTCTGTTGAGCTCTTTGTCTATTAAAGCTCTCTAGAGAACAAGGTTGTTTTCAAGAAACTAATCCTGTCTGTAGCCCAAGGCTTCCTCCCAGTGGTTCTCAGAAAGTGCTCATAAAACTTTTTACATTGCAACAATAAATCATGAGTTTTTTTTTTAATGTGATTTATCTCAATGTACCCCCTCAAATGTTTTTGCACATATTTTGTTCTGTAAACATGAGTGTTATGTTCTGATGGGGGTTTTGTTGTGCTTGCAGAGAAGATCGAGCGCACGGTTCAGATTGAAGCATCCACGGTGGAAATCGAGGAGAGGGGAGTAAAGCTCCGCCTCACTGTAGTGGACACGCCTGGATATGGAGACGCCATCAACAGCCAGGACTGGTCAGTGTGTGTTTACTTTCCTCCCTTTAGAGACATCTATTCAGTTCAATTCACATTATTTGTATAACGCTTTTCACAATACATATAGTTTCAAAGCAGCTTTACAGAAACTGCATGTGTCTACATTACAATTTAGAGTAATCTGTTATCAGAGGTGACTGTCTGTGTAACGTATTTCAGAAATGTACATACAAATCATGCAGTTCCTCATCTAGATGTGTACGTGTGGTGAGAAATGTCTTGGTAGAGAACAGCCTCTGTCAGTGGGTGTGGGAGGTGAACTTTCTTTCTTTGTGAGCCATGTATTTATTTCTAAGTCTGACATTTGATTATCTCAGTTGTCCCATACATTATCATTTTCCCTGTACCATAAAGTATTGGTGGTAAAAAATAACGGGATATTTGCAAAGCACACAGCACATCTGCTGTAAATACATGCTACAGTTCAAAACACTATACATTTATACATCTGCCAAGATTTTAATTTTTGCTACACTGATTCTGCATTGCATTATTGTATTGTTCCAAATTATGTTTTATTACCGATTCGGACACATTTCTTACTATTTGGACACTTAAATTACACTTCTGAATGTCATTATACTTATCCAAATATCAACGCACCTTTTTATTGTCAACTTTTAAAGACAGACATTTGACAAATTGAAGTTTGTCATGTATGAAATGTCACTTGCTCAGTGATATTTTGTTAATGCATTGAAAATAAGACATTTTAAGTGTGCCTTAAAAGGGTGGTTGATTATGATTTCACTTTTAACTTTAGTTAGTGTGTAATGTTGCTGTTTGAGCATAAACAACATCTGCAAAGTTACGACGCTCAAAGTTCAATGCAAAGGGAGATATTTTTTTTACAGAAATCACTTTTTAAAGAATTACAACAAACTGCTTTCTGGGTTGGTGACCTCACAAACCCCAAAATTTACATAAAACCCGCCCCCGAAAACACGCAACAAAGGTGTGAGGCCATGTTGGGCTGCTTTAGTGAAGAGGAAAGAGTTGTTGTAGAAGAGTGTTGTTACTGTCATTTTACACTGGACTGCTTCACAAACGAGGGTGAACGCTGAATTTGCACAAAAGTTTAACATGACGCCACATGCTAGTGGATGAGTTGAATCAACTCCACAGCAACTACAGAAATGTATCCACTAACCATTCAGAAACGTCCAGTTTCATTCTAAAAGTTGTAACTTCTTCCTGAGTCTCTCAATCAGTGTCGACTCCGGTTTGAACAATGTAAGGCTGAACACCGTTACTGACAATCCTCATTTTGGCTGCGTGAGATTCTCCAGCTTTGTTGTTGTTGAGCAACCGAAGCACGAGCTGTGAAAGCTCCGCTTTCAGAGGGCCGGGAGCAGCAGCTCATTTGCATTTAAAGGGACACACACAAAAACGGCGTGTTTTTGCTCACACCCAAATAGAGCCAATTTGACAAGCTATAATAAATGATCTGTGGGGTGTTTTGTAGGGATGTCCCGATCACGTTTTTTTGCCCTCGAGTCCGAGTCCGAGTCATTTGATTTTGAGTATCTACCGATACCGAGTCCCGATCCGATACTTCTATAAAGAATAAAGAAGAGCGAAAAAACAGATCCAGGAACAGTGCTTTTCAGGTTTTTCAGGTATCTGACAGTCGTTTTCACGTACAGAAAATGGATAAAGTAATCAAATATAAAATATCACTGCATCTTTACTGTATAAAATAAATAAAGATTAATCATTATTGAAGTTACAAAAACTATTCAGTCAAGAGCAGTAAGTGATTTCTTTGTTATTTGTTGTTTTATTTAACATTAAAAACAGGCAGCAGGAAAAGTTTTTCTCCCTTTTAAGGCATGCACAATCCAGTACATATACTGTTCCACATGCGCTGTCTTTCTCGACTTATATACGTTCACTTAAGACATAACCGACTATGTTTGCTAGGATACTCGCTAGGACGGGCATTTTTAAATAATTTTTGTATGAATTTGTCCGCTGAAGCGCAAGACGTGAAAGAGAACTCAGTATTTGCGCGCTGACTGGAATAAGCGTGTGCGCGCTTCGGATGAGCGCACACAAATCTTCTCACAGCGCGTGCGAGTTCTCTTTCGCGACTTGTTCTTGAAGGTTTAAATCAGCAAGGTTTAAATGAGTTAGTTTAAACACAGACAGCAACGTGTGCTGTTCAGGTCTCACCTGTATCAACACCCGGGTGATGACGGCGTAAATGACTGGACATGAGAGCAGACGGCACTCGCAGTCAACAGTTTACAAAGAGTGACTGTTTTGTCCACGCTTTCTGATTATCGTTGTTGTAACGTTTTGAGCATCCATCGAATGAAACGTAGCTACATTATTTAAACTCTGTCTGTTTTCCACGTTGCTATTTTAAACAAACCATACGGTACGGTTCGATTTTTTTTTTACCGAAAACCGTTGCACCCCTAATATATATATATATATATATATATATATATATATATATATATATATATATATATATATATATATATATATATATATATATATATATATATATATATATATATCCGAGTCCTGATCGGAAGGTAACGTCCGATTCCGATCGAGTCTGAAACCACGTGATCGGGCCCGATTTCCGATCACATGATCGGATCTGGACATCCCTAGTATTTTGAGCTGAAACTTCACAGACACATTGTGGGGACACCAGAGACTTATATTACATCTTGTAAAAGGGGCATTATATGTCCCCTTTAAGTGTCCAAATGCTTTTTTGGAGTCCACTGTACATGTGAAATGCAGAACAGCATTTTTGATCTAGATTTTTCAAGGAGCGTTTGTCTAAGGTGTGTTAGTTCTCGCTTTCAAAAACAGCAAAATTGAGCACAGATTCAAGGGTCTTGTGTTTTTAAAAGTTTGACTATTTTAATTTAACTGATACATCTTAAAAAACTGCTGTTTTGCATCAAAATTTCCCTTAGGTAGGTGAACTAGCTGTTTATTATTGCAGTTATATCTACCGTAAAATTAGACCTTGCATATAACTATGACCTCCTGAATGGAAGACTGGACTGATTATTAACTTAATACTCAGTGTTATGTGTCTGTGTATCTGCAGAGCACCAGACTATTTACTTTATGGCACTTGATTGTGGTTTATCGGCAGCTGTTGCCTTGTGTTTGTATATTGGTCATTGAGCTTTGCTGAGGAATGCTGGGAACGTCCTGTTTGAAAGAACAATATCCTCCCCATCTCTCACCCACAGACTTCACAGGCCGTTAATGAAAATATGCAATCCACGTTACCTACCTATATTATCATGTCCTTCAGCCTCTCAATAAGGCTGAAATCTAGAAACGTGCAGTGCAGTGATCATATCTGCATGAGAAGCAGAAGTGGCTTAGTGTGTGAGGTTTAGATAAGTCTGGAGACTTTAGAGCAAAAGGGAAGCTTCTGGTGAGAACTGAGGCTACGTTCACACTACTGTCAGTCCAAATCCGATTATTTGTGTATCCGATTGGAATCTGATCTAAAATTATTGACTGTCCACTTGTGTATCGCAACTGTTTAGATCCGATTTGTGTGTCCATGTCGCTGTAGTTGCAGCTGGTTACTAAGGCAGCATTTCTCATTTTTATTTAGTTTAACTTAATATGATAAAAAAATACAACTAAAACTGAAATAAAAATGAATTAAAATGTTATAGGCCTATTTAAAGGGTTAGTTCACCCAAAAATGAAAATTCTGTTATCATTTACTCACCCTCATGTCGTTCCAAACCCATAAGACTTTCGTTCATCTTCAGAAAACAAATGAAGATATTTTTGATGAAATATGAGAGATTTCTGTCCCTTTTTTGATGCTTCAAAAAGTTCAGAAAGCGATCATAAAAATAAGCCATATCAATTGAGCAGTTTATTCCAAATTTTCTGAAGAGACACTATTGCTTTTTATGCTGCATGGATTTAATTTAGACTTTTATTCACATATAAACATTTATCAACTCACACATCAGTTATGATAAACAGAAGCTCAAGCATGTTCACTTGACATATGAGAACCAATGAGGTTCATTCTCGTGTTACGCATCACGTTTGAGCTTCTGCAAGAACCAATGAGGTTCATTCTCGTGTCATGCGACATATTTGAGCTTCTGCAAGAGGTTTGTTCTCGCATGTGAAGCAGGTTCGGTTGAGCTTCTGTTTATGTTCGATAATGTGAATAAGCCTAAATTAAATCTGTTCATCATAAAGCGATCAGAAAATTTGTACTAAACCACTTAATTCATATGGATTAGTTTTATGATCTCTTTATGAACTTTTTGAAGTGGTAGAAATATCTTCATTTGTGTTTTGAAGATGAACAAAGGTTTTTGGAATGACATGAGGGTGATTTGAGGGTGATGACAGAATTTTCATTTTTGGATGAACTAACCTTTTAAAAAACTAATAGAAATGACAAAAACATATTGCAAAATTACTAAATGCATCAACCAAATTCAATTTAAAATGAATTTGGTTGATGCATTTAGTAATTTCAATTTAAAATGAAAGCATAAAATGTAAAAAAACCCAAAAAAACAATAGGATCTCAGTGATGCTAAAATAACACTGGTGCATGTAGTGAGTCTTTGCTGAACAAGGACCTGTAAACATGATGTTGTGGAGAATTTTGATAAGCTTTATCTCGACTAAGTGGTTTTTCTCCATTTTTAAAATGTCCCGTGATTAGATTGTGGTTTTATTCTGCTGAGATCCATATCCGATGTTTGTTTAATGCTCTTGTTTAATACAATAACAAGCTTTTACATCTGAGTATTTCCTTTCAGCTCATTCTCTGCTTTATTCTCTTTGACAGCTTTAAGACGATCATCCAGTATATTGATAATCAGTTTGAGCGATACCTGCACGACGAGAGCGGACTGAACCGCAGACACATCGTTGACAACAGAGTACACTGCTGCTTTTACTTCATCTCTCCGTTTGGACACGGGTAAAACACCTGCACATCTTCTGCCTTTCATCATCAGTCAATAAAACATCTTATTCATGCAGAAAGTGGCTTAGCTTTAGCCCTCAATAAAGGCCTGTTTACACCAAGAGTGATTCATCAAAGCAACATGAGTCACCAACAAAAATCCAAACTGAATTTTACATCAGAACTTTTCCGTTCAAGTTCAAAGGTGATGTGAATTGTCATAAAAAAAACTCAGCTGATAATTTACATACATGACTAAGCGTAAAACTAATTTTCAGCAGCTTCTAACAAAAATCTTCAACAGTCCCAGATAAATGTTTATTGAATTGTCAACAAATATTGCAGCCAAACATCTGCCCATCACATCATTTTAGGGTGAATTTTGGTTGATGCAATGTTTTGTTTCCATTCTTATTATGGTGAAAATCCATGCAAAATCCAAATTTATACACTACCTTTCAGAAGTTTGGAAAAAAAGTCACTTAAGGCTGCATTTATCTGATCAAAAATACAGTAAAAAACAATATTGTGGAATATTATTACAATAGAAAGCAACTGTTTATTATTTGAATATATTTTAAAATGTTCCTGTGATCAAAGCTGAATTTTCAGCATCATTACTCCTCTCTTCAGTGTCACATGATCCTTCAGAAATCATTCTAAGATGCTGATTTGCTGCTCAAGAAACATTTTCTGATTATTATCAATTATTAAAAACAGTTGTGCTACTTCACATGTTTGTGGAAAACGTGATTTTATTTTTTTAAAGATTTTTTAATGAATAGAAAGTCCAAAAGAACAGCATTTATTTGAAATAGAAAGCTTTTGTAACATTATAAATGTAAATATTGATCAATTTAAAGTATCCTTGCTTAAAAAAAAAACAAACTTTTTTTTACTGACCCCATACATTTGTATGTGATTTTTTGCTTCTGTGTACTTGATTTTTCCCAGCCTGAAGCCTCTAGATGTGGAGTTTATGAAGGCGATCCACAGCAAAGTCAACATCGTCCCTGTGATCGCCAAAGCAGACACGCTCACGCTGAAAGAGAGAGACCGTCTCAAGAGAAGGGTGAGGGTCAAGCTTTTTCTCTCTAGAACAAGTATCATGTGATCCATCTAGTTGAAAACATGTTGCAAAACTAACAACAAATAGTATATCTAAGCTTCTTTGTGGTGTAGATTGCAGCTTTTGATTAGTGCACTGAATGTTTGGTGATCAGACGATGTGTTACTATAGTGTAGGGTGTGTACATGTATTCACATTTATGAATTGTGACATTCCTGACAGTCTGGCATGGACACAAGTATGTAAAAAGACACGCTGACCATGTATGTACTGTAGTGCACTGTTCTCCATAGACAATAGTGGTCTCCTTGTGCCGTCTGCAGATGTTTCCCTTTAACACACACAGAATCGCACACCCTCTGGATCGTGTCTGAAGCGAGGTCAGGTGTGTGCTGACCTGCACGCTCCATGTCTTCCTGCCGATATGCTCCGCAGGTTAAGTAGGACGGTGATTATGTGGCGTGTATCTGGCTTGACTTCATCGGGACGTAATCTGTAATCCCAAAGGAAGCTCGTGCAGATCAACATGAGCGCTGGAGCTTGTTCAGCATTTCTGCTGCTGCTTTGAGCACAATTATGTTAATGAACGTAATAGTGGTTTATTTTGCCAGTGAGTATCACACGCCGCCTCTGTGCCTCTTAAAGGATTAGTTCACTTCAGAATTAAAATTTCCTGATAATTTACTCACCCCCAAGATGTTTATGTTTTTTTTCTTCAGTCGAAAAGAAATTAAGGTTTTTGAGGAAAACATTCCAGGATTTTTCTCCATGTAGTGGACTTCAACGGGTTGAAGGTCCAAATGTCAGTTTCAGTGCAGCTTCAAAGAGCTCTACATGATCCCAGACGAGGAATAAGGGTCTTATCTAGCAAAACAAAAAATATGCTTTTTAACCACACATGCTCATCTTGCTTTAGCTCTGCGATGTGCCACGCATTACGTAATCACATTGGAAAGGACATGTGTGATGTAGGCAATTTTTTGTGTTTGTGTAGCCAAAAAGTCAGAGTTTCATACCATTCTAATGAATTTACTTTTTTTTCTTTTTTTTTTAAATATCAAAATATAACTTTTTTTTCTGTCAGAAGTGACTGAAGAGCACCAGATGTTAAGTCATGTATGACTTGGTTATCTAGTTTCCTCAGCACCAGTTCTGTTAATCTGAGGTTTGTGTATCTGTGTATAGAAGAAAAATGTGCTAATCTATATAGTCATTGTTTTGTTTTATATTGTAGCTCAGCATGTTGCACATCGTTAGATTTTGCATGACAAAAGAGCCATAAGAAAACAGTAGTGAAAGAATTTGTCCTCCATCCCCCACAAATCAACAACCCATGCATTTACACTAACCTAAACATCTGTTAAACCCTCAGACACCTGCTGATCAACGACTTTCCCTAACGTGAAAAAAAAAAGAAAAAAAGAGTAATCGCTGAATTCTTCTTGTTTAATCTTGAGTTTTAGGCTGTTTGTGATTTAAAAGTCCCAATTGACCTCTGTCAGCATCTTTTGTGTGTGTAAACATTGCCTCGTTACAGAAAATGGTCCTGTTAGAGACCGTTTTAGATTAGAGACAAATGGAATCTTCTCCACATCCTGCAATCATTGCATGTACGTCCATCTAAGTCGCAGGAAAGATTAGCCACTGTCAGCTATTTCAAGCTAAATGACCCAAACAGATGTCAGTGTGCGTGTTCTCATGATGTGTGGTGTACAAATGTGCGTTCTTTGGTTTGAGTTGTGTAGTGATGTCAAATAGAAATTGTTCATGCAGAAAAACACAACTAATGTTTTCTGTCACTCTTAATTAAATGGCTCACAACACACAGGAAGTCTCAGGGCTTCATTGCTTATGCTGGTCTATATTTAGACGTTGCTTTGGACACTGAATGCTTGTATATTTAGTAGTTCCTGTTATTCGCCTGCTCCTTAGATGCCAGTTTTCTCTTCCTGCAGGTAATTTCAAAACATTTTCATACACATTCCCACATTGCTGTGTTAGCCAAAGCCAATCAACGTATTTTTTAAAGGGATAGTTCACGAAGAAATTCTGTCATTTACTCACCCTCATGTTGTTTCAAATACTTTCTTTCTTTAAAAAAAAAAAAAAAAATCCATGCATGTCCATGCAATAAAATAACACAGTGATCACATGGTATTAAGCTTCAAAAAGGACCAAAAAATAGCATAAAAGCACTATAAAAGTTAATGCATTATATGCATTATATTCCAAGTTTTTTTAAAGTCATAAGATTTTTTTTTTTTTTTTAAAGAAATTAATGTTTATTCAACAAATCTCACAACAAATCATACTCTCAGTAAATAACATCATTTGCATGTGTGGGTGAACCATTCCATTAAAGGGGACATATCATGAAAATCTGACTTTTTCTGTTTTCAGTGGTGTAATTTTATTTATGAAGAGAATGTGTCCAGATTAACTCATATACCAGTAAGTGTCATTTTACACCAGACTGCTTTGCACACGAGGGTCAGTAAAACACATAAGGGGCTTTTGCACCGGAAGATCCTTTTCATAGTTCCTAGAACTATTGGCTGAAGCACCTGGATTTTGGCGTGTTCGCGCCACAGGAACTAGGAATGATTTTAGTTCTAGGAACTCCTTCTGGAGGAACTAAATTAGCTCAGAACTACCAGAACTATAGGAACTATCAGTGACGTAAGTGTATGCTGAACACTGGCACCCGGCATTTTTAAAAAGCTATGTAAACAAAATTCACGAATATGGAAAACAGTGATAATGGCCTTTACCTGCTGTCTGCAGGGTTGTGTTCTTTTCCTCACCTCGATGATATGTACTACCAGAAGTTATCATTGGAGATTTCATCTCTTAGCCCTACTTTTTGCTCTTTCAGCCGCATAAATTATGCATTTACCTTCCATCTCTGTTATCACATGTTGGAAATTTCAGAAGCATAGACCAGGAGACTTTGGGATCTCTTGAAGCAGAAGTTACTCTTTATTGAGAAACACGCTGTGTGTCGCTGTGGTCATCCAAAATCTTACTAAGGCAGTGACATGGTAGTTCATATACATTCAAGGGGGAGGGATACATAGAGTAGAGGTGTGGACAATCTAAACAAAGCATGCAAATGCAATACAGGAATCAGCCCATTCCCTACATTTCATTCATAAATGTGTCATTCAAATGCGTAGGTGCTAATCCAATCAGTCTGACAGTATCGCCCATACCTTTACATTATCATAGAGAAAGTCACTGCTGTATCTTGAGCTTGTCCTGCCAAATGGTCAGGATGTAGGATCCGCAGATTTTAAACAGATTCTTATATTTGTAAACCCACACACGAAACCCACGAGACACAACAAACAGCTCCCGATCACGGAGTCTTCCATCCACCGGTTTTTAGCATTTGTAAATGCCGCGCTTAAAGATGCCACTGTCTGCCGATTCAGAGTTCCTACTTCCGTTGCGAATGCAACCAGGAACATGGCCTAGGGGAGAAATTAATTCTCAGGGAACTATCCTAGTGGCTAGGTCCTAGAACTATTCAGTGCAAAAGCCCCTATAATTTGCACAGAAGTTGATTCTCAAAGATGGAGCGATACCAATTGTTCATGGTCCAATTGCATATATATTTTGAAATGTTTGCAAATTGTCTTTCTGAATGTGTTTCGTTAGCACGTTGTTAATGTACTTGTTAAATGTGGCTAAAGTTACCATTGTTTCTTACTGTATTCCCGGAAAAGGTACACACACCAAATCGGTGCATTTTTTTCTCCCACCCAAAAATAGGCCGTTAAAACATGTTATAATAAAAATCCATGGGGTATTTTGAGCTGAAACTTCACAGACACATTCTGGGGACACCAGAGACTTACATTTGCATCTCAACAAATTAGAATGTCATGGAAAAGTTAATTTATTTCAGTAATTCAACTCAAATTGTGGAACTTGTGGAATTTAATAAATTCAATGCACACAGACTGAAGTACTTAAAGTCCTTGGTTCTTTTAATTGTGATGATTTTGGCTCACATTTAACAAAAACCCACCAATTCACTATCTCAATAAATTAGAATACTTCATAAGATCAATAAAAAAGGGATATTTTAAACAGAAATGTCAGGCTTCTGAAAAGTATGTTCATTTCTATGCACTCAATACTTGGTTGGGCCTCCTTTTGCATGAATTACTGCATCAATGCGGCGTGGCATGGAGTTGATCAGCCTGTGGCACTGCTCAGGTGTAATGGAAGCACAGGTTGCTTTGATAGCGGCCTTCAGCTCATCTGCATTGTTGGGTCTGGTGTCTCTCATCTTCCTCTTGACAACATCCCACAGATTCTCTATAGGGTTCAGGTCAGGAGAGTTTGCTGGCCAATCAAGCACAGTAACACCATGGTCATTGAACCAGCTTTTGGTACCTTTGGCAGTGTGGGCAGGTGCCAAATCCAGCTGGAAAATGAAATCAGTATCTCCATAGTGCTTGTCAGCAGAAGGAAGCATGAAGTACTCTAAAATTTCCTGGTAGATGGCTGCGTTGACTGTGGACTTCAAAAAACACAGTGGACCAACACCAGCAGATGACATGGCAGCCCAAATCATCACTGACTGTGGAAACTTCACACTGGACTACAAGCCACATGGTTTCTGTCCCTCTCCACTCTTCCTCCAGACTCTCCTAAAGTTCTTAAATCAGCTTCGCCTGACAATCTTCTCAAGCCTGCGGTCATTCCTTTCACTTGTACACCTTTTCCTACCTCACTTTTTCCTTCCACTCAACTTTCCATGAATAAGCTTTGTATATAGAATATCACAAAACATAACTATTTTGTGATATTCTAATTTATTGAGATGCACCTGTATATTGCATAAAAAGGGTCATAAAAGGTCACCTTTAAGCTTTCCTTAAACACACTACCGTTGTTACTGTTGCTGAGAAACACATGACTACTTGAAACTGATTGTTTAAGAACTTAATTTTAGGAAATTGCCCCATCAAATCTGAATGTTAAAGTGAATGAATTGGAGGAAGTTTAATGCTTGTTCTTTTCATTGGTACCTCCACAAATGCTTGAATCCCTTTTCTTACATCAGTGAAAGGATGAACACACCCTTAAGAATTTTGTCTACCTTGACTTTTCCCAAGAAGAAGACTCTTGGACGCAACTTCCAATAATCAGTTCTGAATTATGTGGAAGTGCAAGTCAGCATTTCCCACTCACTTTTATGATGTCGCCACAACCAGTGAAGGTTCCCAAAATCCTGCCCCTGCCATATGAATGACAAATGACCCATTGTGTCTTTGCAGTTGACTGATATTTATGTTTCATTTTCACCCTTACTTTCTCACCGTGATAGCTTCGCTCTCATTCTCTCACAGAGGACTGCCGCCCCTCTCCCCGATCTTTCTCGCACCATCATGAAAGGGGGAAGCAGCTTGTGTAGAACAATATGGCCTTCCTGTAATGTGTCAGGCCGATTGGCAGGGAAAGCCGGGTCAGCGGTGTGCAGGACTCTTATCAGAGGCCGGAGTGAGGTCATAAAACCCTGAAACTTATAAAGTACTCAAGGGACATTTAGGTAGCTCTCACTTCCCGCCATAGCAGTGATGTACGCCGAAGAGCTGCTAGTATGGAAACGCCTGCAGCAGATCATGTCGGTTTGAGAAAGAAAGCCTTTGTGGCCGAACTGACGTACATCTGGGAGGAGATTTCTCCAGTAGAGTTGCATGCGATTCCCACAGGTCAGATTGTAGGTGCGCTTTGTGGGTTGCATTGTTGTGTTTATGTGAATTTGAATGTTATTGTTGATGTTTGCCATGCTGCGATCCCCATCACGCTCATATCTCAGTCTCCAAACTGTCAAAGCTTTCCTCTCTTTGTCCTCTCGGTTGGCTCAATGGGAGAAATGTACAAAAGCACCAACGAGCGTTGTGCAAGATCGTGTGGTTGCCAAATGTTACCAGCCTTGTTGTTTTTAAAACACAGTGGGGTCAAGAAGTCTGAGAGCACTTGGGAAAATGCATCTATTATTTATTTATTTATTTATTTATTATTTCATTATATTATCAGCATTGCAATTTGAGTGAAAATTTGAGAATGTCTTTGGTGTGTATCTCTTTTGCTTTAATGACATCAGCATATAGGAAGCACATTATTTTTATATATATATATATATATATACAGGGAGTGCAGAATTATTAGGCAAGTTGATTTTCTGATCATATTTTTTTTCCAAGCACATTTTACCAATTCCAATCCACATCAATCTTAATAACTACTATTAATATTGTTTTTAATCATTTATAAGTGATATATAATTGTTCATGAAGGCTGGAAATGAAGAATGCCCTATATTCAGGTGTGCAGAATTATTAGGCAGGTTTTCTTTTACAGATAAAATGAGCCAAAAAAGATTTAACTCAGACTGAAAAGTCAAAAATTATTAAATACTCATGAGAAGGACACAATACTAATGTAATACTAGAAATTGCAAAGTTAAAGCATGACCATTGGACAGTGAAATGCTCATTGGGTCAGCTGGGTCATACAAAAACAGCTGGAGAAGAAAAGACACGTTAACTGCAAAATAATTAAGAATTAAGGTGAAGAATTAAGTGTGAAACCATCAGGAACCCTTTAGTCTCCAGCGCCACCATTTCCCAGTACTGAAACCTACCTGGAGTCTTCAGAAGTGTGAGGTGTCAGGATCTCAGAGACTTAGGTTAGGTGAAGAATCCTAAAAAATGACCCGCTCTTAATAAGAATCACAAGCTGAAGTGTTATAAAGTACATGAAGACTGGGTTTTTATAGGCCTTATAGACAGACAGCTTGAGAGTGACTCCTGAAGGACCAGCACCACATCCTCTTGTACCACTGTTTGAAGAATTTATCTTCCAGAATGTGGCAGTAAGTTTTGGTAGATCATTTAGTCCATCTCTGCAAGATGGACATTTCAGGATAAGAGATGGACTAAAAGTGAACTCCCACACCTTACTGCCAGATTCTGGAAGATAAATTCTTCAAACAGTGGTACAAGAGGATGTGGTGCTGGTCCTTCAGGAGTCACTCTCAAGCTGTCTGTCTATAAGGCCTATAAAAATAAATGATTAAAAACAATATTAATAGTAGTTATTAAGATTGATGTGGATTGGAATTGGTAAAATGTGCTTGGAAAAAAAATATGATCAGAAAATCAACTTGCCTAATAATTCTGCACTCCCTGTATATATATATATATATATATATATATATATATATATATATATATATATATATATATATATATATAATATATATAATATATATGTGTGTGTGTGTGTATATATATATATGTGTGTGTGTGTATATATGTATATGTGTGTGTGTGTATATATGCATATATGTATGTATTAGGTGTGTGATGAGACGAGACACGAGTTTGATTTCACAAGAACGAGACAAGACGAGATTTTTACACAGTATTTTTAAGAAATCCTCAATGACGAAATACATGACTAAAAATAGTCTGCAGTTATATTTGAAATGTTTTAACTAATCATCTATGAATGTCATTTCAGTTCTACTTTCGGAGTATGAATTATCATATGCAGTAAAATACAACGTTACTGAAGCACTGTAAAAGGTTTTGCCACAAATTCAACTGACTGACTTCTCTCCTGTATGATTTCAGTCTCTTCAGACCTTACTGTACATGATTTATGAGCTTCTACATCCTTTGACCTTCTAACTGAACTCATTTCTACAAATTGATCATAGAAATAAAAATATAGAATAAAAAAATTGTAACACTTTTTTTTAAAGTTAATTTGTTAACATTAATGTATAAAGTGCCCCAGGGATGACGTGTTTTTGAAGGCCAACCCGGAAGTTAGCGGCGCACAGGTTCCCTGGGTTGAAAGCCTATGCATTTTTCCCATAGACTTTTGGAAAATCGCAGAAAATAAGCTCTGTGTTTAACAAAGGGTTTTGACACTTGCACGTTTTGTCTATCAAGATAATCTTGTGAACACAACATTTATAGATTTTGAAGCCTAAATAAAGTCGTCAGATATAAAAGGCTAACAGTAGGCTATAAACGGACGCCATGGTCACGGATCAACGTCGTCACCACCAAGCGTCCTCAAACTTTATTTAGAAAACAACTCTATTTACATGCTCGCTGATTATGATCTGCGCTGTGTATGAATACTTATCCAGAAATGCTGTCCAAATGTCCCGTTTTTAATGATGAAGTCTAAAGTCCCCCCCAAAGGAAGTAGTCCCTTTTAGCAATTTGTTAGCAACCGCCGATTTTAAGACACAGTAAAAGTTTAAAAAAAAATCACAAGTGGGTTATAACTGGTGTGTTTTATGTCATAGATCAAAACGTGAAAGTATTTAGAGGCTTTGTTAACCACAGACCTTATTTCAGGCGATTTAGCAAAAACCCATTCAAAAAACCCATAGACTTTACGGCGTTGGAACCGGAAGTCCTAAAATGTTAACTCTCTTCTGTGTTTTGCCTACAAAAATGCGTCATCCCTGGGGCACTCTGTTAACTAACATGAACTAACAATGGGCAATACATTTGCTACACTTTATTATTGTTGTTTAATAAAAAGTCATTCATTGTTAGTTCATGTTAGTTCAAAGTTAACAAATACATCTCTTGATTTTAATAATGTTGAAATTAACATTAAGATTAATAAATGCTGTAGAAGTATTCTTCTTTCTTAGTTTATAACTAAAGTAGTTAACTAATGAAACCTTATTTTAAAGTGTTACCATAAAGTTTTCTGTCTTAAATGCAAACAATAAGTGCAATCAAAGTCCTCTCACAATTTTTAAAGTGCAAATAGAGACCACATTTTTCTTTAAGCATGATACAGAGCTGAGAGATGGTTACAACTACACAGCCCAGCCTAAGATAGCTTTCATATTGGGAGATGTATGCATGCATCAGGGAGCGGCTTTCAGAATGCGGGGTATTGAAATCGCTCTTGAATGCGTGTACTCTGTGTATAAGGATCGGCGGCGACCGTTATCCAGCTGAATTAAATGGTTTTATGTCTATAAAAACCAAATCGACAGTGGAGGAGTAATGTTAATGTAGCCATGGCATATTATATCCTAATTTCATCCTCACACTCTGCCATGGCAATATTACTCAGCTTTTTACTTCGACGAGAAATCTCCTCACATTTTTATATATATATATATATATATATATATATATATAATGTATATATATATATATATATATATATATATATATATATATATATATATATATATATATATATATATATATATATATATATATATATATATATATATATATATATATATATATATATATATAATGTATATATGTATGTGTGTGTGTGTGTGTGTGTTTATATAAGTATATATCAAACTGAATATATCTTCATTTTATATATTTAAATACTTAAAAATCTTTATATTTCATAATTTTCTGTATATTTTCTGCTTTAAATAATATTAAAAAACAAACAAACCTAGATTTTCAGTGTTGTTTAAGATTTTCTGACCACACTGTATGTATGTTTTTGTGGTTGTTTGGTCAGTAAGCACAGAACTTTGTGTTAAACGTCTTGTTTACTGTATGTTGTAGGACACTGTTATTCGTGATGTGTTAGACCAGTGAGGTCACTTTGTTTTCAAGGCCAAGTCTTCATTTTTTTTCATTCTTTTCATATTTCATTCATCTGATGTTGTTATCCTTAACTGCAGAAGTTAAAACCGTGAATATCTCAATGGTTTTGGTATGTCTGTGTCCACATTCCTCCCTTAAATGAGGGTGTGGTTATTTATGCATGTTCTCAAGCAGAATGATTGCATCCTGGAATTGCAGCTCACGCAGTCCATATAAAACAATAAATATCCAGCACTTTCTGTGGCCATGACTTGACCTTTAACACTTCAGTTTTTCAGAATAGAGTGGCCTTATGACTGGGACTTCTTGCACCACCTCCTCTTAGAACAGCATAATTGAATCCGGTTTGCGTTAAATAAACCTGTGCTTGTATTTAGCGCTTTAAAGAAAAAATTTACCTAATAATCTATTACTCACCCTCATACTCTTCCAAATCCTTTTCTGAGTTAAAGGATTAGTTCACTTCAGAATTAAAATTTCCTGATAATTTACTCACCCTCATGTCATCCAAGATGTTCATGTCATCCAAGATCTTTCTTCAGTTGAAAAGAAATTAAGATTTTTGAGGAAAGCATTCTAGGATTTTTCTCCATATAGTGGACTTCAGTGGCTACCAGTGGGTTGAAGGTCCAAATGTCAGTTTCAGTGCAGCTTCAAAGAGCTCTACATGATCCCAGACAAGAAATAAGGGTCTTATCTAGCGAAACGATCGGCCATTTTCTAAAAAAAAAAAAAAAAAAAAAAAAAAAAATTTAAGTACTTTTTAACCACAGTACATAATCACATTGGAAAGGTCATGCGTGACGCAGGCTGAAGTACTGCTGTAGGGCGAAAAACTCTTCAAATTATCCGGCATTGTTGTTTTGCCTTTTTTGTAAAGGCTGTTTTACTTAGTCTTTGCCCGTTCGCTTTGTAGACACTTCCTCAATACTGTCTCCTATGTCACGCGTGACCTTTCTAACGTGATTACATAATAAGTGGTGCAGTGCAAGATGAGCATTTGTGGTTAAAAAGTATAGAATTTATTATCTTATTTTTTTAGAAAATAACCGATCGTTTAGCTAAACAAGACTCTTATTCCTTGTCTGGGATCATGTAGAGCTCTTTGAAGCTGCACTGAAACTGACATTTGGACCTTCAACCTGTTGAACCCCAGTGAAGTCCACTATATGGAGAAAAATCCTGGAATGTTCTCCTCAAGGACCTTAATTTCTTTTCGACAGAAGAAAGAAAGACAACATGGGGGTGAGTAAATTATCAGGAAATTTTAATTCTGAATTGAACTAACCCTTTAAATTCTTTTATACAACACACAATCAGTTTTGGACTGGTCACACTTTTGCATTCAAGTTTTTCAAACTTAAAGGGTTAGTTCACCCAAAAATGTAAAATCTGTCATTTATTACTCACCCTCATGCCGTTCCACACCCGTAAGACCTTTGTTAATCTTCAGAACACATATTAAGATATTTTAGTTGAGATCCGATGGCTCCGTGAGGCCTGCATAGGGAGCAATGACATTTCCTCTCTCAAGATCCATAAAGGTACTAAAAACATATTTAAGTCAGTTCATGTGAGTACAGTGGTTCAATATTAATATTATAAAGTGACAAGAATATTTTTTTGAGCGCCAAAAAAACAAAATAACGACTTATTTAGTGATGGCCGATTTCAAAACACTGCTTCAGGAAGCTTCGGAGCATAATGAATCAGTGTGTCAAATTTGCTGTTCAGAGCGCCAAAGTCATGTGATTTCAGGCATTAGCAGTTTGACATGCGATCTGAATCATGATTCGATACACTGATTCATTTATGATCCAATGCTTCCTGAAGCAGTGTTTTGAAATCAGCCATCACTACATAAATAGTTTTTGGCACTCCAAAAATATTTTTGTCGCTTTATAATATTAATATTGAACCACTGTACTCACATGAACTGATTTAAATGTTTTTAGTACATTAATGGATCTTGAGCGAGGAAATGTCATTGCTCCCTATGGAGGCCTCACTGAGCCATCGGATTTCAACTAAAATATCTTAATTTGTGTTCTGAAGATTAACTAAGATACGGGTGTGGAACGGCAGGAGGGTGAGTAATAAATGACACAATTTTTATTTTTGGTTCAACTAACCCTTTAAAAAAGAAATTAAAATTAATTTAATTATAAAATTACTATTGCTTTGCATTAATGAGTGCAGTTACTAATCATATTGCATGCTTGTTTATTGGAAATTTGGCACTGAGTTTGAATTGAGATGCATGTAGAATTAACTTGTATTAACAACTGTAATGTGCAAAAAATGTGTTTTTTATAGAGAAAATTTACTCTACTCTTATTAAAGGTGGGGTAAGTAGTTTTTCAAAAACACTGTTTGGAAGTTTGTGTGAATAATGGCTTACATTTCTGTCTGACTTGAAATATAGTGCACATCATATGAACTACTGTTATACTACTTTCATGGTGTCTTTTAAAAGCTTGAAAGCCTCAATGACCAGTATGATTCTTCTAAATTTCTTCTAAATTGTCATAGGGGTTTAGAAAGACATCAGCTGTTTCTTTACATAGAATCTCTTTTCTTTGGAATACCAAAATATGAAGCTGATAATGAAATACTAAGATATCTTCAGCAAGAAGTTACAATCAGCTAAAATTCTGCCTGTTCTTATCCAGTTGTCCATATAATTGTACGATCTTGTTGCTGTACGATCTTGTTGCTGGCCTCCACACACACACGCACACACTCATCCCTGACTGGAATTTGCTGGAGTGAGCGTCTCCTCGCATCCCACTGTTTCAGAGACGCCGGATTAACATTAGCCCTGGTACCAACACACACACAGGTCCAAGTAATTGGTCAGTCCTGTTGAGTTTCTTTCAGAATTATATAACACCCCTGTGTGTTTTGTACGAATGAAAGGCTTTCACGAGCTGCAGGTAGCCAGTGGTTTTATCCAGAGACAAGGGATCACAGTTAAGAACTTCATGGCTTTTCAGTTTGACACACTTTACTGCTGAATAGTGACTTTTACAATATTTGTAATTGTTCGTACTGCTCTGTTATGTAATTTTGAGTCACTAAGTAGAACATCTGCATGATAAACAAAGTGTTTTAGTGTTAAAAGTGACGGTTTTAAACCATGCAAAAACTGTAGGGAGTGGTTGGATTCGAAGTGCTTATTCATGCTGAAACTTGACAGTAAGAAACTACTGTTTTGCTCCCTGAAGTATAATCCTATAATAATTGGTCTGTGGACAGGAAAACTATATTTAACTTATTTTGATGTATTATGTACATAAATATAGTGCCTGTCCTGTTTGTGGCTCCTATTTTTGTGCAAGTGACCAAATGTTTACGAGCCTCTTTAGTTGTACAAATGTTACATTATACAACTAGTTCACAGCCTGTAATCTATAGTTGGGTAATTAAGATTGTGTCATTTGATTGTTCTGTAATCAGGTCTTTTAGTTTGTGACCTAGTCAGTGCACTGTTTTCCTTTAATCAAAGCATTTTTGACAGGTTCCTAGAGTGCCAAATCCATGTTTAGGTGCTAATATTTACAAATACAATATTTAAAGACATTCAGATTTTTCTGTCCCATCTGTTTGCATTCCCAGTTCAGTTTTGTGCTGCCCAAACTGATCTGAATCAAGAGAGTTGTGTGCATATGGATCCATGCTGTGTTGTATAGTTGGGGAGCACATTTTCGTGTCTCAGTTCTTTCTCAAATGTAACTTTTAAGCAATTTTATGCTTTAAAATGTAAGTTGCCTACAGGGTGCTGCAAAAGGACAGCGACTAACATAAAGATGTGAGCTTGACTAACTGGTTTTGTCCTTATATATCTACTTGTTTGCTCCTTATGTTTACATTGAAGTGAATTATCCTAAAACCTATTGAAATCAATATTAGGAAATTCCTAAATCTATTTGAAAGGAAACCGTGGTGAATAAAGGCCCTTTCACACCAAGAACGATAACTTAAATGATAACTATATTAGCATCCACACCACCGGACGTTATCATTCTGTTTATTCTGCGTGCACTGTAGTTTTGTCGCCTGCCACTTTAAATGCTCGAGCTCTTTAAAGTCGGATGTGTTCTGATTGGCTGCCATTGTTTTTATTGTTCATCACAGGGCTCCAGACTAATAATTGAGAGCAGTAGCACCGGGGTCACTTAGTTCTACAGATGGTGGCGCCAGCACCTGATTTGCTAGCCTGACGTGGTCATACCCAATTCTAGTTCGAATATGAGTCTGATACTGCTCCATTGGGCTTTGATTATGGGGGCATATTTCAACCGATCCAGGAAAGACCTCAATTGGATAGACCTACAACCAATCAGAGCTACAGAGTAAGTGATGTATGTTGAGCGACGCATAGTTGTCAACAGAACTCAACTGCACACATGCTGGAACTAGTAAAAGATGAGCGTAAACAATCTTTGCCGGTGTTGTAAAAAGAATAAGTATACACAGAGTACTTGCCAATTAATGCGCTGTCGATATCTTCTATAACGGACGCGATGGCGGAATCTACACATCTCAGTTCTTCATCTTCAGCGCTCTTTGATGACGTGGCTGATTACGTTTTTGGTGATAATCTGTCAATCATCGCCATGACAAATGTGATTGGTCCGAACAGTTTCTGTCCGGGCATAATTACTCCTCTACGGATCGAGTCCGGACCGAACTGTTGTGGGCGGGGCTAAGTTCGGCTGGCATCCAGGCTACTGATTTGGTAGTGTATGGAAGTAAATTAATGCCAAATGTTTTTGAAATAAAAAGCTTGTTGAATTGCTCTAACTGAAAACAAATATGCATTACATTAGCTGTACTTGCATTTAGATGCACTGTATTTTTAAGGCTTGCATTTTTATGGGATGAAATTCAACATGGTCGTATATTTAAGCTGTTAATATATTTCAATTAAAAATATTTCACACACATTTTCATTATTAAAAATTCAATAATTCATATTCACATTTCAAATTTCACTTCCAAGATATTTATTCTGTTTAAAAATACAACCTATAAAATTCAACTAGCAATTTTCAGTCCATTTTATTTCGCTTTACAAATTCGCTTCCACAAATTCAGTGGTTCAAATTCGGCAGAAAATTCAACATTTCACATCCGGGAACTGCAGGAAGAGCAGTAGAGTGCCGATGCATCATCTCTATCTGCTGTTAGTCTTCTTCACCAGCAGGTGTCGCTAGCGGCTGTTTAGGAAGACCAAAGCAACGCTAGTAAATCATCATTCATTCATAAAAACGGATTTACAGAATTAGAGCAAGCATAAGTGAATATGTGATGATTATCAGGGCCAGTATAAATGCAGAAAAGCTGATAAAGACACAAAAGCTGCATTTATGTTTAATTCAGTGTATTTACGCTTACTTTCCCAGTGTAGCTACAGCTTTCTGTACAGTGAACAAGATAACGTTATTGCCCGATGCTGGTGTACAGAGCAAACGTTAAATCTGAGATAGACATATATTTCTCTCTGTTGTTTAGTTTCCTTAACTTTATATCGCGGCGCTGTGTTGTAATACTAGGGCTTCCCTCATCCGTCATAGGATTGCCCTGCCATCAGGACAAAAACTCTTAACACAGCTTAATGGACTCGTACAGTGATATAAAAGACCAAACTCGCACCTCATTTGTGATGTAGGTTAGACTATATAGGCTCCAAGAAAGCAGATACTGGCATAAAGTTGATTTGACGCTGAACGTTTGATTATGATACTCGCAAATTTAGGGACCGTCTCTAAAGTTACGACATTTGGTATTCACGTTTCTACCTTCTACCAAACTCTTGTAGACACACATGCACATATACATATTCAAACACACCTCACTCAAAGTACATGCATATATATATACTATTTATTTATTTATTTATTTTACACGTTCATCACACTATTTTTTTTACTTTGTTCATTTTTTATTTTACCTGATCATAGATTATCCTGCTTATAAAAATTTTAAATAAAATTTAGAAATAAAATTAACTAAGTAGAACTAATTGTGTGATGAATGTGTAAAAAAAAGAAAAAGTATATGTGCATGTACTTTGAGTTGAGTGTGTTTGAATATGTGTGTGTGTGTGTGTGTGTGTGTGAGAGAGAGAGAGAGAGAGAGAGAGAGAGAGAGAGAAGGGTGCATCACTCTTCGACCTGGCACCTATAGATGAACACTTCACAGGTAGTTTTGGTGACTAAATCATTCTCATCATATGCTATTGAGCTTTAAATTATGGCATTTTTTTGTATAATCCAATACAGTAGTGAAATACATAGCAATCTTTACATATTACTTGATAGTTTATTTGGAACCACTTTACAGTAAGGTTCATAATGTATTAACTAATGTGAACTATCCATGAGCAACACATTTGTTGTTGTATTTGTTAATCTTTGTTAACGTTAATAAAAATACAGCAGTTCATTGTTCATGTTACTTCACTGTGCATTAACTAAAGTTGACAAATACAACTCTTGATTTTAGTAATGTATTATTAAATGCTGGAATTAACATTAACAAAGATTAGTAAGTGCTGTAGAAGTGCAGTTCATTGTTCGTTCATATCAACTATTTAATATAAAGTGTTACCTTTTATTATAATAAACATCAAAAATCTAAAAGGTTTGCATTATACCTGACAGCTAGATGAACAATTTACAGTTGGTTTTGTGACTAAGTCATTCTCTTTAAATGCAATTGAAGGTAGAAACGTGAATACCAAATGTCGTAACTTTAGAGACGGTCCCTAAATTTGCGAGTATCATAATCAAACGTTCAGCGTCAAATCAACTTTATGCCAGTATCTGCTTTCTTGGAGCCTATATAGTCTAACCTACATCACAAATGAGGTGCGAGTTTGGTCTTTTATATCACTGTACGAGTCCATTAAGCTGTGTTAAGAGTTTATATGTCCTGATGGCAGGGCAATCCTATGACGGATGAGGGAAGCCCTAGTATTACAACACAGCCCTGTGATATAAAGTTAAGGAAACTAAACAACAGAGAGAAATATATGTCTATCTCAGATTTAACGTTTGATCTGTACACCAACATCGGGCAATAACGTTATCTTGTTCACTGTACAGAAAGCTGTAGCTACACTGGGAAAGTAAGCGTAAATACACTGAATTAAACATAAATGCAGTTTTTGTGTCTTTATCAGCTTTTCTGCATTTATACTGGCCCTGATAATCATCACATATTCACTTATGCTTGCTCTAATTCTGTAAATCCGTTTTTATGAATGAATGATGACTTACTAGCCGTTGCTCGTCTTTGTAAACAGCCGCTAGCGGCACCTGCTGGTGAAGCAGACTAACAGCAGATAGAGACGATGCATCGGCACTCTACTGCTCTTCCTGCAGTTCCCGGATGTGAAATGTTGAATTTTCTGCCGAATTTGAACCACTGAATTTGTGGGAGCGAATTTGTAAAGCGAAATAAAATGGACTGAAAATTGCTAGTCGAATTTTATAGGTTGTATTTTTAAACAGAATGAATATTTTGGAAGTGAAATTTGAAAGGTGAATATGAATTATTGAATTTTTAATAATGAAAATGTGTGTGAAATATTTTTAATTGAAATATTCACAGCTTAAATATACGATTGTGTTGAATTTCATCCCATAAACATGCAAGCCTTAAAAATACAGTGCATCTAAATGCAAGCACAGCTAATGTAATGCATATTTTTTTTCAAATAGTGCAATTCAACAAGCTTTTTATTTCAAAAACATTTGGCATTATCTTACTTCCATAGTAGTGCTGGCAGGATTTTTAATCATAAAATTAATCGCAAAAAGTCTATTTAAACATGAATCCTGCATGCCTTTGTGAATCAAATGAATGATGCAGAAGCGCAGTTTCATTTACCTCGCACACAATCGCGCGGGCGCACACACGCTGAAGCACACGCGACGCTCGCGGTGTTTTCGTCCTCTGTCGCCTCACTATATGAACGCATGAATTCATCTCCAGAGCTGCTCTGAAAGTCACTTCATCAGCATTTAACCGCTTCATTTGAGAAAACTACCGTCATAAACACAGAGAAACTAAAGCTCTAGTCTAGGCAATCGATTTAACTTGACAGAAACATATTACTGTTGTACAGTAGAATTTAGATAAATTAATTTAACAATAAATTATTAAAATATATTTTAAGCAATAATCTGTTTCTTCCATATTTTAATTTTAACAGTAAAGCTCTGTTGTGCAGCACATTGTTTGACAAAAAAGTTTAATTTCATGATTAAAAGATAAATTAAATGGTATGTGTTCATGTGATTGCCAGAAGAATTTAATTAGGCTACACAACAGAACTTCTGGAAAAAAAATTTTTTTTTTTTTTAATTAATTCTTATTGTTGTTTTTAAGAATTAAATTAATTAGACATGCTTTTTGATTATTAAAATGGAATTAAACCATTAAAATAGAATCCAGAAAACAGAATTTGGTAAAAAATAAAATTTGAGGGGAAAGAATAAAACGTAGGGCCCTAAATTTTTTTTTTATTATTTTTATTAAATAGTTGGTAAACTGGACAAGATTCATTATTTCAATAAATTAGACATGCTTTTTGATTACTAAAATTTCATTTAACCATTAAAATGGAGTCAAAAAATAAATAAAATGGAAAAAAACGGAATCCAGAAAAATTAAAACGGAAAAAACGGAATTTGGGAAAAAATAAAACTGATTTTTTAGGGTCCTAAGTAAGGCACTGAGCTTGAATTGAGATGCATATAGAATTTACTTGTATTAACAACAGTAACGTGCAAAAAACACTTTTTTATAGAGAAAATGTAAATATTCTACTCTTATTAAAGGTGGGGTAAGTAGTTTTTCAAAAACACTGTTTGGAAGTTAGTGGGGCCGACTAACGTGTAACCAATCGGCATTAGGGGCGTATGATGGTTGAGGAGGAGAGAACGAGCAAGAGGGAGATTTGAAGAAAAACTGCAGAAAGAGAGATGGGACACAATACAAAAGAGCTCAAAAGAATATCACTGGAATGAATGTTTATGCCTGGGCAAGCACTTTAGGACCCACATTAATATTATAAAAGCTTTCCAGTGCTGGAGAGAGTTAAGAAGGCTTGAAAACAGAAGCGGAGGCCTGCTTTTGATTCCGCTTCACATGTGAGTAACACTGGGTTTGAGTATCATTGACTGTCTGGAGCTGCTGTGCTGTTGGTGACTAACAACAAACTCTTATTTGTATTTACTCTTGTGTGTTTTTTTTGTGCTTCCTTGTCGTTCGTTCATCAGCTGTGCTTTATTTTTCGTGAAGCATTATTTTGTTGCGTGTCAGCTGTGATAAACAGACATCCACTCTCGCATTGCGTGTGTAACAGTGGCCAGATAAACAACTGCACACTGACGACCGCTAGAGAATGCGGTGTTTGGCATAATTGTTAGTGCACTCGCCTCGCCTGCAGTGATCGGGCCGGGGTTCGAGACCGACTCAGAGCAGGGTGGTTAGGATTGGAGGGTTAATTTTGGAGGTGGAGCAATGAAGAGAGGGGTGGGTTTGTTTGGGATGATTTCAAATATCAACAATATCCTAGAGCGCTTTTGAAAAACCACTTACGCCACCTTTAAATTTACCATTGTTCTTCTATAGTATCATACTGAACTGACTGACAGCTTCAGTGATTATAAAAGGAGTGCTCTTTATTTGCTTTCTGTGTAATTCAGTCTCAATTTAAAGAAAAGGTTTTGGTTTCTTTTCTACTTTTCCATATAATTAGGGAGTGGAAAAGTCAATAAATGCTCCTCTGCCGACATCTTCTGGTTATAGTGGTAATTTCATGTTTGTTTGTTTTTTTTTAAATAAAAGTGTTTGTTTGCCACAAAGTGTTAGTTTTCCTATATCTTTAAACTTTTAGTTTTACAAATCATCACATTCAAAATAACATTCAAATTGGATAATATTTAGAGATTTGAAGTGCTGGAAAAGGCATGAAGCCCTTGAAAAGTGCTTGAATTTCACTCTCAAAAGGTTATACGAATCCTGAGATGAATAATGTAAAAAACATTCAAATATTTCTGCCACAATACCATGGTTACAGTTAGATATGCTATGTCAAATTCATGGTGAATGTTGGTGATTTGTGGATTGAAAAACCTTCTGTAATTTGATTGTTCATGCCATATTCTGTGCCAAATTTGAATTCTTCTCACTATATCTTGCAGGCTGCAATGATGTTATTAATTCTGCTGTGAATTCAAATGCTTTCTCACAGGATCTCCCTGTGCTGTGTAGTAATGGCGTTGCATGCTCGAGAATTGAGATCAGCCTGCGTGTACCTGTTCTGAGCTTGCGCTATGCTGTCTATTATTGGTCCGAGCTGATAAACGGTCCTCGCAGCGCAGCTCAAAGGAGTAGCGTGGTTTAATTCCACTTTTGTTTTGTTTGTCATTTGATGTTTCTCATTTGCAACGGAAATGGCAGCTCTTATCAGTTGGGCAATGTGTGGTGGTCGCAGTCTGAAGCCCTGCATCAACTAGGAAAAATCGTTCTGAAAGTGATTCCAGATATAGATTCTCTTTGTCATTATCATTATAGTTATCATCCTTGGAGTGAACGGACCCCAAACTTTTGAACGGTAGTCTGTGTTTTTCCTTTTTTACATGCATGCAACCAGATCTGATTTCTGCCCGATCTCAGGGGAAAATCAGAATTGGTTGACAATGTACATGCAGCTTGATTGAGCACTTGGCTGAAGAGACCAACTCCAACATCCAGCCCACACGAGCTTCGCCCACTCGTACCCACAAATAGTCTTGCTCCGCAAACACATGGTCACGACTCATAATGCATCCTATGACAAACAAATTACAAGCATAATAGGTGAAACTCACTTCCCTTTTCAGTTGGGAGCCATGGAGAAACTCCCGTGCCATTGTTCCAGGCCAGACTCCAGGTGCCTCTGCCAATCGTGTGGAGGTGCTGCCAATCCAAACACATTCAGCCTCGGAGAAAGACAGGCAGAGCTAATGATTGTGTTGAGGTCTGCGCTGATAACTCGCACCAAGATTCGCAATGCTGGCGATAAATTGTGGAAAATCTGTATAAACTGAAATGGCTATTATCAATGTGCCACTCTGTGAAAGGTTCTTGATGTTCTGTTTAGGAACTAAACTTTTTCTTTTTTTTATTATAGCTTAATATTTTTAGCAGTGGATGAAGAAGCTATTTCTCAAAGAGGATTTTAGCTTGTTGTGCTTTTGCATATGAACATTTACATGCTAAAAAAAAAAAAAAGGCTGCAAAAAAACTGTAGTCACGAAAGAATAGCTTTTTGCATTTTATTTTAATATTGGTCAGTGTACACCAATGTAATTATGAATTGGCTTTTATTTTTATATTTTCATTTTTAATTGTAATTTTAGTTACTACTCTTTAGTAATTTTATGTGCTTTTTTAATAGTTCTAAATAGTTTCTAAACAGTTTACTTTCAATTAGTAATCGGTAATTCAGTTAGTAATTTTAGTAAATTTAATTTTAAATGTAATATTTAAATTAGGGCTGTCAAATGATTAATCGCAATTAATCGCATACAAAATAAAAGTTTGAGTTTGCATAATATATGTGTGAGTAATGTGTGTAAATAATATGTATATATAAATACACACAAATTAATGTATATATTTAAGAGAAATATGTTATTTATGTACAAAAAAGATGTATTTATATATAATATAAATTATATAAAAATATAAATAAATACATATATTTGTAAATATTTCTCAAATATATACATGGATGTGTTTCTATTTATATATACATAATAATTACACACAGTACACCCACATATATTAGGCAAACTCAAACTTTTATTTTGTATGCGATTAATCGTTTGACAGCCCTAATTTAAATATTTCTTTTGCAACTTTGTTTCAGTTAACAAAAATGTTTTTTAACTTAGCTGAGTTAAAGGATTAGTTCAGTTTAAAATGAAAATTAGCTCAAGTTTCACTCACCCTCAAGCCATCCTAGGTGTGTATGACTTTCTTCCTTCTGATGAACACAATCAGAGTTATATTAATAAATATCCTGACACATCCAAGCTTTATAATGGAAGTGAACGGGATCAACAAGTATGAAGCTCAAGAAAGTGCATCCATCCATCGTAAACATACTTCACACATCCTTCTGAAGTGAAGCCATGCATTTGTGTAAGAAAAATATCCATATTTAACAAGTTATGAAGTAAAATATTTAGCTTCCACCAGAACGCCTTATGTATTCAATGTACAAAGAAAGTGTAAAACTCAAGAAGCTTATGCTACGTCCCACAAAATGCTTATGGAAAAAGCTTAACTGACGCAACTTGAAATTACTAGTTAACTTTTTGTGCTCATGATTACATCCATATGATCCATTTTTATTCCATAACTGCAAGACAGACTTTTCAGGGTAGGAGATGGACTAAAAATGATCTTCCAAAACTTACTGCCAGATTCTGGAAGATAAATTCTTCAAACAGTGGTACAAGAGGATGCGGTGCTGGTCCTTCAAGGGTCACTCTCAATCTATCTGTCTATAAGGCCTATAAAAGCCCAGTCTTCATGTATTTTATAACACTTCAGCTTGTGATTCTTATTAAGAGCGGGTCATTTTTTAGGGTTCTTTACCTAACCTAAGTCTCTGAGATCCTGACACCTTGCACTTCTGGAGTAGGTTGCAGGCTAAAGGGTTCCTGATGGTTTCATACTTAATTCTTCACCTTAATTCTTATTTATATTGCAGTTAACATGTCTTTTCTTCTCCAGCTGTTTTTGTCTGACACTGCTGACCCAATGAGCGTTTTGCTGTCCATTGGTCATGCCTTAACTTTGCATTTTCTAGTATTGCATCCTTCTCATGGGCGTTTAATAATTTTTTGCTTTGCAGTCTGAGTTAAATCTCTTTTTTGGCTCATTTTGCCTGTAAAAGAAAACCTGCCTAATAAGTATGCACACCTGAATAAAAGGCGTTTTTCATTTTCAGCATTTATGAACAATTATACAGTGGCATGAAAAAGTATGTGAACCCCTTGCAGAATCTGTGAAAATGAGAATTATTTTAATAAAATAAGAGGGATAATAAAAAATGCATGTTATTTTTTGTTTAGTACTGTCCTGAGTAAGATATTTTACATAAAAGATGTTTGCATTTAGTTCACAAGACAAAACAATAGCTGAATTTATTAAAATAACTCCATTCATTAGTATGTGAACCATTGATTCTCAATACTGTGTGTGGTCACCTGATGATCCACGACTGTTTTTGTGTTTTGTGATGGTTGTTCATGAGTCTCTTGTTTGTCCTGAGCAGTTAAACTGAGCTCTGTTCTTCAGAAAAATCCTCCAGCTCCTGCAGATTCATCAGTTTTCAAGCATTTTTGCATATTTGAACCCTTTCCAGCAGAGGATCACTTATAAGTGATTAAATACAAAATTAATAGTGGTTATTAAGATTGATGTGGTTTGGAATTGGTAAAATGTGCCTGGGAAAAAAAATGTGATTAGAAAATCAACTTGCCTAATAATTCTGCACACAGTGTAGTGTATAGTGAGTCATTTGGGACATAACTAGCAGAGTATGAAAATATGTCCCTAATCTGCTTGTGTCAGTTTTTATATACGGCCATATCTTAACTTCCTTTCCTGTTCCCATGCATAAAAGTCACTATTGTGCCATTTTTCTTTGTTCATTGTGAAGCAACATGTTTATTTTCACATTTGGAGGTCAAGTCATCCAAAAAATGTCAATATCTCCATCTGTTCACACCCAGATTTGGCACGAAAGGGAAAGATGGACCGGACCCTTATAAATCACGCACCCTTCTTCATCCACTGATTTTGTTTGATTTAAAGAAGCTCGTCTACGGTCATGTTCCCCACGGGCCCAACCGTGTCGTGTTTATTTGGACTCAGAACACGCAACAATGACACCCACGCAAACAATAACACACACGGTCCTGTGCGGCCCTGTCTCGCTGCGGTTCCTCGCTATGAAAACAGGACTAATCATAACAGGAGGGGGTTTCTGTAAAGACCTGTGGAGCAGGAGCTGCTCTCCCATTGAATCACAGTCCCCGCTGAGATTACATGAAAGCACTTAGAATGTCAGGAAGAGGCTGCTGGTGGCATTCTGGGCGTCATTACGTAATGGCATTGTGAATGTGCTTCTTAGAAAAACAGCTTTGAAGTTAGAAAAATAAATCCTAATGTCTGATCCACCACAGGTGCTTCAGAAGTGCTATTTTTTAATATGTAGAATTGGCTTAAACAATGCTGTGTTTTTCAATCTCATGTTCTCTTTATCAGTTTGAAACTGGGAATATCTCCCAGCACCACTTGGCATCATAATTTGCACAGGTTCAGTCTGGTGTTTGGTGAAAGTCTTGAAGGATGTGTTCAGGTCATGGGGTAATTGGAGCAGCGCGCTCTCTCTCTGCCCAAGATCTGTTTCGGCCTGATCGTATCTGTTATCTGACTGGCACCAAACTCGCTACGTGTGGATCCAGTAGTTCGTTTACATAGCGTGATTCATACAATTCCTGTTTTCAGCATCAAAGTGTTTCCTCAGATCTCTCTGAGAGCGTTCCAGATGACAGCGTGCTGAGAGAACTTTGAGAGCTCAAGAAATACACTAGGGCTAGTATCAAATGTTTGGAAGAATATCCAGAGCAATTTTTTAACAGTTACTACAAACTAAAAAGAAACGGCACAGACATCATAAATCATTATAGTATAAATATTTTTTCTTACTCAGTTTGGTGAAGATTTTTAATGCATTTTGTGTCCATGCCATAAAGCCACGTTTATGTATATATGTATATAATATACAGCTATGGAAAAATTAAGAGACCACTCCAAGTTCAGAAAACAATGTTAAGTGGTCTCTTAATTTTTTCCATAGCTGTATATTTTTATGAATCATTTATTTTAATTAAATTATTTAATTATAAACGTAAATTGTTGTTAAAAAGTATAATTAAGATGTATAATGTTATAACTTATGATGTTTATATATAAATGAAGAATTTATTGTTATCATACATTTATTGAATTATTATTTTAAGTTTATTTTATTATTTTAAGTTATACACACACATATATAATTATTTATATTATAGTTTTTTTTATTGATAATTAACAATTAATTACCAATTATTAATTACTAATTATGTGTATATACAGTATGTGTGTGTGTGTGTGTGTATATATATATATAATTATGTATAATTATGTATATATAATTATATATAAATATATATATATATATATATATATATATATATATATATATATATATATATATATATATATATATATATATATATATATATATATATATATATATATATATATATATATATATATATAAAATATAAAATATAAAAAATTATTTAATTTAAAATTTACAAAGTTTACAAGTCCGTAGACCTCTGAACTTAAAGGTTTATAGCTCTAAAAGTTTATATATAAATAAATGTATATTTTATAATATATAATGTTTATATTTATTATAAAATAGTAATTTTATATATATATATATATATATATATATATATATATATATATATATATATATATATATATATATATATATATATATATATATATATATATATATATATATATATATATATATATATATATATAAGTAAATTAGTTAATGTAAAATAATGATTTCATTTAAAATGTACAAATATAATAAATGTTTTTGCGCTTAATTCAACTGATTCAATTGCACTGGGTAAAGGTTTATAGCTTTAAAATTTTATAATAAAATGCATATATTTTATAATATATATTATATTTATATTTAATATAAAATAGAAATTATACTTATACACATACAAAACTAAATAAATATATTTTACATTAACTAATTATATATATAATATAATATGATATATATATATATATATATATATATATATATATATATATATATATATATATATATATATATATATATATATATATATATATATATATATATATATATATAATAGTTAATGTAAAATAATGATTGAATTTAAAATTTACAAATATAATTACGATTTTTTGCACTTATAATTCAGTGCACTGGGTGCACAGACCTAGCTTTAAAAGTTTTTATTTCGTGCAGATTTTGGATGAGATTAGTGAGCAGGGGATCCGAATCTACCAGCTTCCAGATGCTGATTCAGACGAAGACGAAGAATTCAAGGAACAGACGCGTGTCCTAAAGGTCAGAGGTCAAAGTTTTTAAGTTCATTATCAGTTCTGTAACACTGCCCGACCTCCCAAAGGCTTTGACTGAAGTTGAAAGAGTGTGTTTGTGTGCAGGCCAGCATCCCGTTTGCAGTCATCGGGTCCAACCAGCTGATAGAGGTGAAGGGGAAGAAGATCCGTGGACGCTTGTACCCGTGGGGGGTCGTGGAGGTGGAAAACCCTGAGCACAATGATTTCCTCAAACTACGCACTATGCTGGTGTGAGTACACACACACACACACACACACACACACACACACACACACACACACACACACTCGTTGTCTTAATCTCCTAAATATGAGAAACAGTAGTAAAGACTGAAAAGGTGAAACATGAACATTTCCACCCTCTGAACCTCAGAGTTCAACAGAATGTTTTTGTTGCCGTACCTTTTAAGACTTCTTGAGTTACATGAGCTTAAATATTTCATTCCAAAATTAAAAAGTGTTTTTGCATAAAGTAAATTAAGCCAATTTTATGACAATTAAAATGTATGCATTTTTGATGCACATTTCCACTACAAATTGTCATTAATGTACTGCATCTGTATGTTTTATTTATTTTCAGTGGTGATTCTCATAAGTCATGACTCATGAGTCTCAATACTGTATTTTAATGATAAATGAGTAACCTTACAATAAGGTTTTATTTGTTAACATTCATTAACTATATTATTAAACATGAACTACAACAAACAATACTTCTACATTTGTTAATCTTAGTAAATCTTACTTATACACTTTTAAAATCTAAAGTTGTATTTGTCAATATTTGTTAATGTACTACATGAACAAAGAACAATTAGATTTTTAGTAACATTAACAAAAATAAGTAATTGTTTTAAAATATATATTGCTCATGTTAACAAATGAGACCATATTGTAAAGTATTACTGAAAAATAAATACATTTAAATCAGCATAAGAAATTAAAGGTAGAACAACAGATACCAAACCGATGTATAAATACTTTAAATAATAGTTTTTTAAGTGATGTATACTTTAAACAATATTAATTAATGTAGGGTTATTTTGCACTTCATTATTGAGGGAAATGTGAATTATTATTAATATGCCTCCAATGGTGGTAAAATAGGCTGTAATTTCTTTATGCAAAAATATTATTTCTTATTTCTTTCCTTTGATTTTGGGAGACCCATAATTTGGGTGACCTGTTGGCTTGATTTCTCCATTTGTTCTGCAGCGCCCTCTGCTGATGTAAAAATGTAAGCCTTATGTGTGTGTGTGTGTGTGTGTTTCTGTGTAGAACTCACATGCAGGACCTGCAGGAGGTCACTCAAGATCTCCACTATGAGAACTTCCGTTCGGAGAGACTAAAGCGAGCTGGCAGGTATGGTACAACAAACAAAGAATGGCAACCTGTAGATCAGGGGTGGGGTCAACAACCATTTTGTCATGAAGTGCCATTGTTAATTGACATTTTCCTACTTAATCACTGTGCCACCACCCCCCATATATAAATTCACACATTTTAAAAGTTCATAATGGCTCAATTTAATGAAAGGTTAACACATTTTACAGTTGAGACCTGATGATCAAACTTTACTTGATCAAGAACAAACTTGCTTATTTGATTAGTAACATAGAAAAAGTGCAGAACCTTAAATATTTCTAAAGTGATTTCCCTTAAAATTTGTTTTGTGAAATAAAGGGATAGTTCACCCAGAAATAAAAATAATCCCATAATTTACCCACCCTCAAACCATCCTATGTGTATATGACTTTCTTCTTACAAACAAACACAATTTGAGTTATATTACAAAATATCCTTGCTCTTTCAAGCTTTATAATGGTAGTGCTTCTGATTTTACTCGCATGCCAACTACCCCTCTGTATGCCAGTGTTGGTATGCAAGGGATTTGAGTGAATGTTTGGTGTATATTTGTGCTGAAATCATGTGTTCCAGCAGGGCGGTTGAGGAAGAAGTGATGGACAAAGACCAGATCCTCATGGAGAAGGAAGCTGAGGTAAATCACAAACACACATTCATATCATTTTGACAATCGGTTCAAACTCTATAGTAATATCTAATATATTAGTATATATTAAGGTTTTGTAATATTTTTGAAAGAAGCCTTTTCGGCTCACCAAGGCTGATTAAAAATATGCATTAAAATCAGTAATATTTTTTTACAATTTAAAATAACTGTTTCATATTTAAATTTATTTTAAAATGTAATTTATTCCTGAATTTTCAGCATCATTACTCCAGTCTTCAGTGTCACATGATCCTTCAGAAATCATTCTAATATGCTGATTTGCTGCTCAAGAAACATTACTGATTATTTTCAGTGCATTGATTACTATTAATAAAAAATATTAATTTCTTACTGGCCCTAAACTTTTGAATGATATCTCTAATATATTGATATCTAACGTATATTTAATATATATCATTATGGATGTGTAGTGGTTTTGGAGCCAACACCATTGAATGCTTAATCCCGGTCGGGTGTGGACGCAATCAGAGCAGTTTATAAGCATGCGTGTCTGCACAGGAAATGATATCAGCCTCCTGCAGCACAGAACATACAGAATTGCTTACAATGTAAAGAGTGTGTGTGAGTGTGTGTGTGTACATATTTAACCTACCAAATGTGCCCTCAAAGCTTGTAAAACCTTGAATCAGCTACATTGTGAGGAGCAGCCAACAGCCCCCAAAAGGAAAACGGATTAATAAGCATGCTAAATAACGTTTTTATTAATATGTAAAAGTGCAAAAGTGATTGATAGAAAATATAATTAGCTTAATATAAAAATGGAAAGACTGCACCAAGACACAAAAACAAACATGAGTGTGTTTTAGCATCATCAGTGATGTATTTAGAGGAGCAGTTGTGTACAGCATGTTCTCTAATTATCGAGATTGTTGTGATTAGATCTTAATTATTTAGAGACTGCTGTGTAATTGTGTTTATGCTTCACTGTTCATGTGTACGTGTCAGTCTACATGAGGTGTAACAAATGTTAGATGTTGTGCAGTAAAGTGTGAAAATACACACACTTCTGATTAGAAATTTAGTAATATGTACACTACCGCTCAAAAGTTTGGGATCGATAAGATTTTTAATGTTTTTAAAAGAAGTTTCGTCTGCTCACCAAGGCTTAATTTATTTAATTAAAAATACAGTAAAAACAGTAATATTGTGAAAAATTATTACAATTTAAAAAACTGTTTTCTTTTTGAAAGTAATTTATTCCTGTGATGGCAAAGCTGAATTTTCAGCATCATTACTCCAGTCTTCAGTGTCACATGATCCTTCAGAAAACATTCTAATTTGCCGATTTGCTGCTCAAGAAACATTTCTGATTATTATCATTGTATTAATTATATATATATATATATATATATATATATATATATATATATATATATATATATATATATATATATATATATATATATATATATATATATATATAAGTGAAAACTTGCAGAAACAGTCTCTCTATCTGCTTTTTCCTCTCTTGCAGCTGAGACGCATGCAGCAGATGATCGCTCAGATGCAAGCTCAGATGAAGATGAAACCGGGAGATGACTAAGAGTGTATGAGAGTGTGTGTGTGTGTGTGTGTGTGTGTGTCTGTTTGTATGTTGTGGGAACAGGAAGTGCCATCTGACTGGAGGTTACATTTATCCTACCCATTTCTAAACACTATTTGCCTGTCTTATCCCTCATCAGATTGATGGTACGTAATGTTAATGATGCCTAATTCATGTAACCAATCAGTATCGCAGCTCCGCCCATACGAACAACCTCGACACTGAAACAAACAGTCCATTATTATGTCTTTAAATCAAGTCTCTGTCCAATCAGGTTAGACGCTGTTAATAATTTATACCATGGTTTTACGGACAATGTTCAGCATATGTTCATATGTAGACTGATCAGGGTTTGTGGCCAGCTGTATTTAGACCGTGGAGGCTGGATGTTTTTCTGTGCCAAACACTCTTTTTAAGCTGCTTGGCTTGTACCAGTCATGTTTTTTATGCATCAGACTAGCATATGTTTAACAGATAACCTCACCACTACTTTATAATGCATGTACAGTGCTGAAATGGGATAACATAAGAGGATACTGTACTCGTATGCACCTGGTCAAGTTTACAGTTTTATCTAATGTACTGGTTCATAATCGTGATGCATTCACAGACATAAATTAATATCAGAGTTTATTTGAAAATGTTTGTTTGTATTAAAAAAAAAAGCATGTAAAAGTATGTTTTTTGTGGAGAAACACAGACTGAGATGTAAGTAGCACATATAGAATTTCATCACAAAAAGTATAATCACTAACAAAGAAAATAATCTTTCTTTTAAATTAATTTGAGTCTTTATGGCATCGATTCAAGCTGTGCATTGGGTAGGGTTTCCCTCTAGTGGACACTACAGGAACAATAGAAAGCACGTAAAAGCTACATTTGCCAGATTGGATCATGAAAAAAACTTGGACAATCTCTTGACATTATGTGTGCATTTTGTCAATATCTGATCAGTATCTTTTTGAAAGGAAAAATTGCTTAATAAAGCATCTCAGCAAATGTTTTTGAGAGTTCACCTTTCATATTTAGAGAGTAGGAATATAGTAATGGTACTAAAATGACGATAAAGTTCAGTTTATCGTGGACGCACTGGGTCAGCTGTATTTTGATTCACAGAAATGCCTTAAAACTCCATTTAGATGCACATTTAGGCTTTCTCTTATTTTATATTCTCATGGTTTGGGGTTTTCTATTGTTTTCTATCAGTTTTATTGCTTGATTTTCACTTAAACAATAACATCTACTGCAGTGGTCTTCATATTTCTTTTTTACCAGCGGGTACGTTTTACTGTATGTTATAAAAGCTCATCTTAACAGTCTAAGAAATGGACTGAAACGCTCCATGCACATCGATGTCCAAGTCATTTTGCAGCATTGTAGTGAGTTCTCTGCTAATTATTGATGTCTGCTGTACACACACTGATTTTGTTTTTTTGTCTATGTGGTTCAGCCCAGTTATTTTGACTTGCTTATCTCCTGTTTAGGCCTTTTTAAAGGATTAACACATGTTGTGCGGTAGAGTAACGCTTACTTCCCTGTTTTACATCTTCCTTTTTGTACTTGCTCATGTTGAGAAATAAATAACTTTCTGAGTCATTTGTTTTGAACGTTTTAATTTCCTGCAAGCAAGAATGTGTGAAGTCTCAGAAATGGTTTGTGTGTTTGTGTATTTTCTCTTCGTACACCATAAATGATATTTTGCTCAAAAGTGAAAGATGTGCAGTATATTAATATGCTCTTTTCATCCACCTTTTTTAAGTATAGTTTCATTGATACTGATTTTATGCCTGTCCTGATCTATTTTTTTTTTTTTTAAAGAATAGGAAAAGAATGCTTGGCACATTTTTTGATTATAATTATTATTATTTTATTAAAGAATGTAAATTTAATATAGCTTTTTTACTAAACGTTCACTTAATTACATTTAAAATGCTTAATTAATAAAGCAAATTCTTAAGTAAAAGCCTTAAATATAATTTATTCAAGTTCCATTAAGAGATTTAATTTATAATTTGATATTAATTATTTTTTTAAAAAATATTTTCCCTTATATAGCTATGTTTTAATGATTTTTAATTCTGAATATTTTAATGCACCGTTGATTTTCTTTTCAAAATTAATGTTAAAGTAATGTGCATTTTTTTGAATGACTTCTAAACAAATAAGATAATACAGACATAAACAAAAGTCTCTTGAACATTTAAATACAGCAACAATGGATGAAAGCATTAAAGAAAATGGAAGACGATAAAAAAGAAATAGGTAGATATATAAATACAGTAATGCACACTAGAGAGGCAGTAGATCAAGTTACGCTATTCAACAACAAACACTGTTTTTTTTCAGGCACCTGTCAATTTTGAGATTTTACACTTTTTGGCTTTTCATAGTGTTTTTTCAGACTGAGAAAGAAAACATCCAAAATGCACTTTTAAGTATGTTTTGTAGCACTTTGCGTCTATAGATTTCAATTACGGTAAATATCTTTAAAGGCAGTTTTCTCAAAATGAGACAAATCTCCACTTCAGCAGAACTTATTTACACCACACTTTACAGCTTATTCCTGTCTATGTTCTGAAGGTTTTTACAGAGGGATTTATTGATATATAATTTGCCTGATTTTATACAACATTTTATTCCTAAAATATTTGTTTTCTGGCTGTTGATAGTATTTTCTGATTTATGGAGTGATAAAAAGAGATTCCCTCTGTAAAAACCTTTGAATTTAATATGTCCAAAAAATTAAATGAGAACTTTGAACCTGATGTCATCCAATATTCAGATTTTTGTTCTAGAAATGTATGCAAATTTGCGCATATTTAATTAGATAACGCCTCATTTGCATATTTAAACATTCAATTTTAGAAAACTTTTTTTTTTTTCTTTACCCTATTCACCTGGGGTGTCTCTATTTTTAGTGTCATAATTGATTTAATTTAAATATAAGCACCGCTGTAGTATTCTGTAATCTGTTTCTATGAATGACGTCTGGATGGGCGTGGATTCGTCCGCGTTCGCCACGCCCTCTCTACGCCTGGGGTTCCCAGCGGGACTGAGGAGCGTGAGACGGACGAAAGCCGAGCACAGCAGAGCTGCGGGGAGCGAGACAGCCTGAAACATGACCACCAACATCCGATATAAGAGCAGGCTGATGAAATCCGGTAATGACACAGACACTGCTTTTACTCTGTTTTTACTGTGTTTGAGTGGATGAAATGATGCCTATTATATCTCTTCCTGCCTGTGCGTCTCCATCCCGCACCTGCTTCCCTCATCCGACCTGCTGCTGCTGCTGACGCCGCCGATGCTCTCGTTCAGAGGACAGTGAGGTGAGAAACCAGCAACTTTACCACATTGCGCAATTTTACTTCAGTTTTTAGAGCTCGTGGGAATTCAGTTTACCAACCGCAATCGTTTCCACACAAGTTAAACCACGTAACAGAGCCCTCAGTCTCAATCTGACAGAGTGCTTTATACATTTTGTTGCATGTTTGTGTATTCACGCTCCTGTTTACGAGGTTTAAAATGGTTTCAGCAGATTTTGCTGACGGTGTCACCCACCCTCGAGTCTCGACTGACGCACTTTATTTCTTCAGAATGATAATAAGGCATCAGTCTCATGTCATCTGTCATACATTCCTCTCCTGATCAGCCTGAAGGAAATCTGCTGGCTGTTTTCTGTCATTTTGAGCTCTGATAGAGGATGATAGTGCTGCTCCTCTCTGGAGGCGTTGTCATGGTTACAGGAGCTGGAGTGTGTGAGAGGCAGTGGTGGTGAGCAAGTGTGAACCCTGAGCTCTGTGTAATAGATGTTTGTAGTATGGTGTGATATGAGTGAAAGAGTGTTTCCTTCTCAAACTATGTATCTATTTGGTGATGTGCATCTAAATGTGGTTTCTTACCTTGTAGCGTCACCCAGAAATTGTGTTGTCGATTGACATGTTTAAACAGTCGGAATGGGAAGATGTAAAGGCCTTGCTACTTTTTTTAGCCTTTACTTCATGTTACAGTCCAATTTGCTTTTTAGTATTGCTAGTGTCAGGTGGAGAACAAGCTATTGGACATGTGCTGGAACCAATATTTCTGATCAATTTTCACGGAGGAGAAAGACTGTATATTTTAAATGCACACACTGCTGTTCAACATTTTGGTGTTTTTCTTTTAAATAAATTAGTTTAATTCGGTAAGGATGCATTAAATTGATCAAAAGTTAAACATTTATAATGTTACAGAATTTTGATTTTAAATAAATGCTGCTCTTTTGAACTTTCTGTTCATCAAATAATCCTGAACAAACGGTTTTCATAAACATATTAACTGTTTTCAATATTGATAATAATCAGAAATGTTTCTTGAGCAGCAAATCAGCATATTAGAATGATTTCTGAAGGATCATGTGACACTGAAGACTGGAGTAATGATGCTGAAAATTCAGATTTGATCACAGGAATACATTACATTTTAAAATATATTCAAATAATAAATAATATTTCATAAGTTTACTGTTTTTACTGTATTTTTGATCAAATAAATGCAGCCTTGGTGGGCAGAAGAGACTTCTGTCAAACACATTTTAAAAATCTTACTGGCTTGTTTTAAATGATAGTGAATATCTGCTAAAAAAAAAAAAAAAATTCTTCTACTTTTGGAGTATATTAGCACATGCTTTTGTGGTAAAAACCTTGAAGGAAAGTAACAAGCTGCTGGTTGCAAATTGCTGATTTGATCTCAAGTTCAAGTTACTTTTTTGGCATGACATAGTTTTGCCAAAGCATTTTAAGTATATTTAAATACAGAATAGAATTACACCACCGAAGTAATACGAGAAAAAAACATACAAGCAAGTAGATCTCCATGAGAATTGTGCACTTGAATTTAGCATCTGTTAAATGACACAGCAATAATTGATTGCTGTAAACTTCCTATTTTACTATACGGACCAAAGCTGTTCAGATGGTTAGCGATTTCACACAGCTTCCAGCATTGACCCATGAACACACATGTGCAGTTCCTAGAAAACACATCATCCTACGCAAAAGCAGAACTCAACTGCAAACACCCCCACACACACATTCTCTCCCTCTCTCTCTCCGCATTGAAGCTTAATAACTTAATGGTGTGGAAGGCTGGCTGCCATTTCAGACATGTCTTATTTATCTGTGAAAAGGTCACTGCATTGAAATGAAAGAGTGTGTAAGTGTGTGTGTGTGTTTCTATAGAATGAGATGTCTGCAGTGTGTGCTGTCAGTGAGCTGCACAGCTGCATACAGCGTGACAGATGGCAGAATTGAAGTTTCTTTTGATCGTGAAGTCAAATGGCCTGCGCAGTTGTTCAAATGCCACAGCACGAAACGTCAATCTCAGTATCAACAGTATGAGAGAGACAGAGTGTTCAGTGCATGCTCAAGTAGCGTGTAATGTAGCACAAGTTTTGGTTCACCTCTGTTTGGATTAAGTGGCGTTTCAATAATGATGACGTAAAAATTAAGCCAAAAATTAAATTCAGTCATCATTTACTCACCCTAATGGAATTCATTAGAATTTACTATGAACGCAGGTAGCTCTAAAACTGGCAAAAAATGTCCTTTTTGGAGCTAATTTTCGGTGCATGGAAAACAAAAGCTCAGACATTCTGAATTTCATGAATCCACAGAAGAAAGTAAGTCAGGACATGAGGATGAGTAAATAATGTCAGAGATGTTATATTTGGTCAAACTGTTCCTTTACATGTGAGTCCATATAGCTGCACTACCATTCAAATGTTTGGGAAAAATCATTACAATCAGTAAAATGTAATTTTTTTGGAAAGAAATAACTACTTTTATTCAGCAAGGATGCATTAAATTGATCAAAGGTGACAGTAAAGACATTTATAATGTTACAAAAGATTTCCATTTCAAATAAATGCCATTCTTTTGAACTTTCTATTCAACAAGGAGTCCTGAAAAAAATTAGTTTTTACAAAAATATGAAGCTGTTTTCAACATTGAAAATAACGATTAAAAAAATGTTTCTTGAGCAAGTTAGAATAATTTCTGAAGGAAATCATGTGACTGAAGACTGGAGCAAAGACTTTAAACAGAAAGATGGTGCACTTGTATTACTATGAATAAGTCCCGCCTTCTAAATAAAACAGCCAATCGCAGATTGGTAAAGTCATCGCATCAGTGCAACTGCCATTAAAAGCTCCGGTTCCTATAGAAACAGTGTTCTGAGATGCGCTTAGGACTGAAAAATGCAGGTTTTTTTCATGATTTGAGCATTTGGAAACAAAATTCATGATAAAGTTCTTGTCAGATTCCATTGGTGATTTCAAATATGAAGAGATATGAGCTGCACTTGAATGTCGGAGAGGCGTTTCAAAGATGGCTGCTGTGTGAAATGACTTGTCTTAAAGGGACTCTGAATGGAGTAATGATGCTGAAAATTCAGCTTTGCATCACAGGAAAAAATATTTTAAAATACATTAAACAGTTGTTTTAAATTCTACTGTTTTACTGTATTTTTGATCAAATAATAGTGAGCAGAAAAGACTTCTTTCTAAAACATAAAAATCTTACTGAGCCCAAACTTTTGAATGGTGTATGTGAAATGCAGTTTTCCCTGAATATTATTCACATTGGGTGATGTGGTCAGTTTAAACCCCACAATGCACAATCCATGAACTAACTATCACCACTGTGCCTCTGAGCATCACTGTAATAATTGTACTGTAAGTGACCCTGATGCATGTGCATTGAACCATTTAAATACATGCCTGCAATATTACTAACAAATTAGTGAACCAGAAAAGCTGACATGGTCTAAAAAAGCGAGAGGAAAACAGTCCCCCTCTGGGAACACCATTGCAGGTCTGTTTGTACTTGACCCAGTGCAGCTGCCGTAGATCCCCGAGGATGTTTAGTGAGCTCATGACAGCAGCGATAGAGATAGAGACAGTGATAGAGAGACGAGTTCATTCACTGCACTTCCCTCAGACGTCTCCACCCTTTCCATCAGTTTGACATCATCAGCATGTTCCAGACCCACAGTGTAACATGAGACAGCTCAAATGACAGTGAAGGATGACATCATTGGTCCCACCTCACTGGTAAATATCATTGAACAGCAGGCAGGAAATCACTGTCTGAGATGAGCAGGATGTCTCTATTCAAATTACAATTAGAAATGTTAATGTGCTTAACCAGAGTTGGCAGGGCATTGCTATACAGTTGATAAAGTATTCCGAATGCCTATCTGTGCATTGTTATGTGGTTGCTAGGGTGTTTTGGATGGTTGCCAGGGTGTCACAATGCAGTTGCTAAGGTATTTTGAATGGCTTTGTGTGCATTTCTATGCAATTGCTGTAAACATTACTATTGCTGCAGTTGTGGTTGTTTTTAGTGTGTTGCTATGCAGTTGCTGTGGTGTTTTGTGTGGTTGCCAGGGCGTTGCTATGCAGTTGCTAAAGTCTTCCGAATGCCTTTCTTTGTGTTACTATGTAATTGCTGAAGTGTTCTGGGTGGTTGCCAGGGCATTGCTATGCAGTTGTTAAAGTGTTCTGAATACTTTTCTGTGCATTGTTATGAGGTTGCTAGGGTGTTCTGTGTGATTGCCAGGGCGTCGCTATGCAGCTGTAAGGCATTTTGATTGGCTTTGTGTGCATTTCTATGCAATTACAGTAAACTTTGCTATTGCTGCAGTTGTGGCTGTTTTTAGTGAGTTGCTATGCAGTTGCTGTGGTGTTTTGTGTGGTTGCCAGGGCGTTGCTATGCAGTTGCTAAAGTCTTCCGAATGCCTTTCTTTGTGTTACTATGTAATTGCTGAAGTGTTCTGGGTGGTTGCCAGGGCATTGCTATGCAGTTGTTAAAGTGTTTTGAGTGCATTACATTGCAATTGTTAAGATATTCTAAAGCATTTTAATGCTTTGATTTGTGGTTGCTAGGGTATTATGGGTGGATGCCAGGGTGTTAGCTAATTCATATGAATTTGTACAATCTCACTCGTATGTTTTCATATGATCTATTTAAACCCCAGTGATGGGTAAGTTTAGGGGCGGAGTTAGGGGTGGTCCTTCATAATGAGTTTCTTTTTAAAAAAATCATACATTTTTGTACGATTCACATCGAATGAATTCCTAAGAAAATACCACCTCATAAACCAGTTACGTTTTTCCGTGAGATCAGGTTGGGTGTTCTGAATGTTTTTGTGCACATGGTCTTCAGTAATGGTTGACTTAGGGCTGGTTCACACAGAATGCGTTGTGCTGTTAAAAACACAAGACGCAGGTCAGTGGAATGAAAAAAATGTAAGGTCTAGAGATGCATTTCTTTAAAGTTTAAAACTTATTTTAACTTGAGCATGCACAATGGACAATATAAACAATGGAAATATAGTGCAGTGAAATGGAAAATGTGTTCTTTGTGAACGGCTCCTTAGTAAGCAGCAGTTGTTGACCCTCTGGTGCTGTTCAGTCATTTTTGACCGAAAGATTTAACGTTTTGGTTTTTTAGAAAATTTTACTTCATCAGAATGGTACGAAACTTTGTAAATGTTTTGACACTTGCTATGTGAACACACACACACAAATTAGGGATGTGATTCGAAAAAGTCAAATGGTCCTGAAAAAACAGTCACACTTATACTGATCAAAAATTAAATGTTTGGTACTGTGTGCAAAAAAAAAAAAAAAGCTAAATTTTTCAGATATAAATCTCAAATTTGGAACACAACTTGTATAGATTTATGGCTTTGATTTAATCACAGTATTACAGTAAAACATGCTTTTATATTTTTCGGTTCATATATTTCATATAAAATGTTATTTTAAGGCATTTTTCATAATAGTTAAAGGTGCCCAAGAACCAGTTTTAACAAGATGTAATATAAGTCTAAGGTGTTCCCTGAACGTGTCTGTGAAGTTTCAGCTCAAAATACCCCATAGATTTTTTTAAATAATTTTTTTGACTGCCTATTTTGATCCATAATTATATATGCACTGATTCAGTGCGCAGCCCCTTTAAATCTTAATCTCATAAACAAAGTTCACATAGCTAATATAACCCTCAAAATGGATCTTTACCAAGTGTTCGTCATTCATGCTGCATGCATGCATCGATTCCTGTGAGTATAGTATTTATTTGGATGTTTACATTTGATTCTGAATGAGTTTGATAGTGCTCCGTGGCTAAAGCTAACATTACACACTGTTGGAGAGATTTATAAAGAATGAAGTTGTTTATGAATTATACAGACTGCAAGTGTTTAATAATGAAAATAGCGACAGCTCTTGTTTCCATGAATACACTAAAACTATGGTAACTTTAACCACATTTAACAGTACATTAGCAACATGCTAACGAAACATTTAGAAAGACAATTTAAAAATATCACTAAAAAATATCATGTTATCATGAATCATGTCAGTTATTATTGCTCCATCTGCCATTTTTCACTATTGTTCTTGCTTGCTTACCTAGTCTGATGATTCAGCTGTGCACAGATCCAGATGTTAATACTGGCTGCCCTTGTGTAATGCCTTGAACGTGGGCTGGCATATGCAAATATTAGGGGCGTACATATTAATGATCCCGACTGTTACATAACAGATTCGCCTGTTTTTCGGAGGTCTTTTAAACAAATGAGATTTATATAAGAAGGAGGAAACAATGGAGTTTGAGACTCACTGTATGTCATTTCCATGTACTGAACTCTTGTTATTCAACTATGCTGAGGTAAATTCAATTTTTCATTCGATGGCACCTTTAATTTAAACTTTAATAACTTTTTTTGCTTCAGTTTTCTAACGTCAGCAATAATCTGCCAAGTGTCTTCTTAAAAAGAGACCAAACTTAAGTCTGCATTCTAGATTTACGATAGTTTGTTGAAAATTTTATGCTCAAGAAGTGATTAACAGGTAATAAATGGATCATAAGTATTCCATAAATATAATTTAGTACCAGAAATATCCCCTAAATATTATCAAACTAAAATATAGTACGTTAATTTTCATTGAAATAAAAAAAAAAAATCTGACATTTTTGATCACCACACGAGCATCACCAGAGGGTTAAATAAAAGCTGTTTCCTCCATTTTAATACACTGATCGTATTAGAGTTCCTCAAACAAAACTGGTTAAAAACAATAGAGGTATTGGACTGTGTCTGGTCAGGGGTGTTCCAGGTGGCACTCAGGGATGGCAGCTGGACAGTGAGAGGGTGTTGTTCTCTGTAGGGTGGGGGAACCAGGGCTATTGTATCACTCAAGGACATCTGTTGTGCTCTATTCAAAAGACCCCCTTTGGACCCCCCGCCCCCCACCAGCACACTGATCATCTATATGCATGACCAATACCCCCACCAACCCTTTAATAGAGCGAATCATGCTTAATATAAAGATGTTTATTACTGGTGCTTGATCAGATATCACTATTGCTATTGCTCACATTAGGGTTAGTGATCTGAACTACCCCCCAAAACTTTAAAGAAAATATAAAAATCTGATTCAATCACACATATTCACTGAATCTTCCCAGAAAGCAGCTGGTCCAACAGACCTTTTATTACAATTTCCTGTTTTCTATATGTATATTAGGGGTGTAATGTTACACAAAATGTTGGTTTTGTGCGTACCTAGGTTTTGAGATCACAGTTCGATACAAGTTCAGTACAACAAGCAACAAATCCCCAGATTGTTTAAAATAAAAAATTAAGGAATTGTTGATTTGTTAATTGATATATTGAACAATGCTGTGCGGTAAAAAGCAACAACTGTTTTGGTTTGATTAACGTTTTGTGTGTAGTAGTAAATAAATTGCCAAACATGCGGTGACAATGGCGGATACACAAAGTTAAGTATTACGCTTCTTTAAGAAATCATGGAAAGATGAATGAGAAGGAGAAAAACTGCCATCTACATCTGAGCCTACTTCACCTTAAGGCACCTGAGGCTTCCTGTTTCCAAGACACACATCACTGGTCTGTAGAAGTGAGACTTCCACGACACAAATCAGCACAATGCCAAATGATTTTGTGTCATTATTTATAACAGCAGAATCAACTTAAAATACAGATAAGAGTAAGACATCATTTGAAACTGTAAAGAAACTGTACACTCAAAATAAAAACAGAACATTGTGCTTTTGTAAAATAAAGAAAACAAACAGGATGCCGCTTTCTACCCTCCTAGTTCCCTTTCCGCGAAGTTTGTGGAGCGGCAGGAGCGTGTCACAAAAATCAATCTAAACTCAGTGTATATGCTACTTAGCAAGCTCTTGTGCGCCATCTGAACTCACCTTTCTTGTTTTGGGTTGGTGCATAGATTATCTCTTCTTCTTGTGGTGGTTAGCAAACAGTGTTGCATTACCGCACATCCTCTTCTGTCGCCTGTGACTGACTGTATTCGTCGTCTGACTGTATGCACCGAACCATGCGACAGGGTCATGGGCGGCCAAGGCTCATTGATGCATGTGGGGAGCGAAGGCTGGCCTGTGTGGTCCGATCCAACAGACAAGCTACTGTAGCTCAGATTGCTCAAGAAGTTAATGCTGGTTCTGATAGAAAGGTGTCAGAATAGTGCATCACAGTTTGTTGCGTATGGAGCTGCAGATCAGTCAGGGTGCCCATGCTGACCCCTGTCCACCACAGAAAGAGACAACAGTGACACGTGAGCATCAGAACTGGACCACAGAGCAATGGATCACGTGGATGGCCGGGTGCATTTGCGTCGCTTACCTGGGGAACACATGACACCAGGATGCACTAGGGGAAGAAGTATTAGGAAGGTGGTCATAATGTTATGCCTCATCGGTGCAGTGTGTATATATATATATATATATATATATATATATATATATATATATATATATATATATATATATATATATATATATACAGTACAGTCCAAAAGTTTGGAACCACTAAGATTTTTAATGTTTTTAAAAGAAGTTTCGTCTGCTCACCAAGGCTACATTTATTTAATTAAAAATACAGTAAAAAACAGTAATATTGTGAAATATTATTACAATTTAAAATAACTGTTTTCTATTTGAATATATTTCACAAAGTAATTTATTCCTGTGATCAAAGCTGAATTTTCAGCATCATTACTCCAGTCTTCAGTGTCACATGATCCTTCAGAAATCATTCTAATATGCTGATTTGATGCTCAATAAACATTTATGATTATTTTCAATGTTGAAAACAGTTGTGTGTTGTTTTTTTTTTCAGGATTCGTTGATGAATAGAAAGTTCAAAAGAACAGCATTTATCTGAAATACAAAGCTTCTGTAGCATTATACACTACTTTTCAAAGGTTTGGGGTCAGTAAGAATTTTTATTTTTTTGAAAAGAAATTAAAGATATTAATACTTTTATTCAGCAAGGATGCATTAAATCAATCAAGAGTGGCAGTAAAGACATTTATAATGTTACAAAAGATTAGATTTTTCTGTTCTTTTGAACTTTATATTCATCAAATAATCCTGAAAAAAAACTATTGTACACAAATATTTTGTATAATTGTACACATTAAATGTTTCTTGAGCAGCAGATCAGCATATTAGAATGATTTCTGAAGGATCATGTGACACTGAAGACTGGAGTAATGATGCTGAAAATTCAGCTTTGATCACAGGAATAAATTACTTTGTGAAATATATTCAAATAGAAAACAGTTATTTTAAATTGTAATAATATTTCACAATATTACTGTTTTTTACTGTATTTTTAATTAAATAAATGTAGCCTTGGTGAGCAGACTAAACTTCTTTTAAAAACATTAAAAATCTTAGTGGTTCCAAACTTTTGGACTGTACTGTATATATATATATATATATATATATATATATATATATATATATATATATATATATATATATATATATATATATATATATATATATATATGTGTGTGTGTGTGTGTGTATATATGTATGTATTCCTGTGATCAAAGCTGAATTTTCAGCATCATTACTCCAGTCTTCAGTATCAAATTTCCTTCAGAAATCATTCTAATATGATGATTTGCTGCATTTCTGATTATTATCAATATTAAAAAAAGTTGTGCTGTCTCAATTTTTAAAAACAGAAATAACATTATAAATGTCTTTACTGTCACTTTCGATCAATTTAATGCATCCTTGCTGTATAAAAGTATTCATTTCATTAAAAAAAAAAAATCTTTTAAACAGTATATATGTTTTGTACAGACAAAAATATGCATCCTCATAGCATTTGAAAAAAATGCTACAGTAAAGGTTACTCTGCTGTGCTGTAGTCTGTAGAAAAGCTGTGTGTGCGCCAGTCTGGCAAGGTCTGTTGGGAAGGGTGTGGCTGCCATCTTACTAAATGTGTCTTGCTCCCTCTCTCACTCTCACTCACTCACTCGCACACACACAGAAATCCCTACACCTCAGAGCCGTCTGTGGAAAAAAAAGTGGGGGAGGAATGAACGACTAAATGAATGAGTGTTTTTATTCCCGTTTTCAGCCGCCCCCCTTTCCTGTCTAAAATTGCTTCCATGTTTTTTTTCTTTTACGTCTTTTCGTTTCTCTTGCTCACTCTCTCTCACTCACTACCTTCTTTTGTCAGTCTTTCATTCAGTCATGTGGGGATTCCTCTGCCTGCCTGTTTGAACACGGCGTGCTGGGATGTGCCATGGGCAAGAGACAGACAGAAATCAAGGAAAAGGAAAGCCAAGAGGGTTTATAGAAGCAGAGAGTGATAAACTGAGAGTCAGAGAGAGAGAGAGAGAGAGAGAGGTCACGCAGATTTAAAGACGGACGGCACACATTTCTGAGGCGTCTGGTTCAGGATGGACACCATGATGCTGCAGGAAAAACTGGTGGAGAAACTTCTGTGTCCCCGAACCAGAACTACCCGACAGAAGGTTCGGTGTTTATGTCTTGTACACACACGTATATGTATATATATATATATATATATATATAATATATGTGTGTGTGTGTATATGTATATAAGCAAATGAATATGCTTCCATTTAGTTTCTTTATAAGTGTAATTGTAAATAGTATGACATAAGACTGAAAAAATGATTTTCTTACTTATTATTTTTGTCAAATTTTTACAGTATGAATATTTAAACATTCTTAAATGAAGATACATTTTCTTGAGAAGCAAAATGACAAGATATTAAGTCTTGTTTACTGAAAATTATTCAGAATTAAGTGAGTTTATGGTTAAAACAAATAAAAAATATATCTGCCCATGGGGTGCTTTCATTCATTTTTGAATGAAGTTTATTTTTCTGACCCCATTGAGAGATTTTTTAAAGCATAAATTCACTTAATTTCAGAAAACAAAACGTAATATCTTAATATGTAATTTTTATTTTAAAGAATGTTTAGATATTTGTGCTGGAAAACAAGACAAATATACTAAGTAAGAAAATAATTTTTTTTTTGCAGTGCATGTATGATATTATAACATTTTGTTTGCGTTAGTTGTGTTTGCTTATTCTTAGAGTTAAAGATTTGAACAAACCTCTGCCTTTTGCTTCAGAAAATGTAAAAATCTCCTTGTTTTTATATATAATTGAATTCCACACACATATCTTTTCCCTCTTCTCTCACACACACTGTGCATGTGGAGTGAGATGCGGCAGGGTTTCTCTTTTCTAGGATGATGGACTGCGGAAACACGCATGACGGGCTGTGAGATGCTCTGGCAGTCAGACGAGTTGTGTTTGGCCCAAGTTTGAGTGTGTTAAAAAGGCCTTTTCATCTTATGTAAATATGGCTTGTGTGTGTGTATGATCACTCGGTTTGGCCTGGACACTGAGCTGGTTCTGCTGTCGGGTTTAATAGTGAATTTGCTTTCATTCAGTGCATAACCGTCAGTAATATTACTGTCCTCAGTGTCTGTTTGAGCCGTTATGACTGCTGAGGAGTTTCCGGCACAGTTGGTAGACCTGCAGGAGTCTCGACACTACTGGGCTTTTCATGCTCGGCTATTTTTGTGCCGGTCTGACGATTCACAGAAGTTTGGTCTTAAAGGGACAGTTCACCCAAAATAATTATTCAAAATCTGTATAACTTTCTTTCCTCCATAAAGAAAATGGAGAAATTATACAGAATGTTCATTTTTTATTTTTTATTTCAGGACAAGCAGTATGTGGGCTTTGCTACGCTTCCTAATCAGGTCCACAGGAAGTCTGTGAAGAAGGGCTTTGACTTCACTCTGATGGTGGCAGGTATGTCTGAGATCATCACAATAGCATGTGACAATGACTTCATGCTCATCTTTGTCAATAACAAGAGCATTGTGTGTGTGTTTAGGTGAATCTGGTTTGGGCAAGTCTACTCTAGTTAACAGCCTCTTCCTCACAGATCTCTATAAAGACAGGAAATTACTAAATGCAGAAGGTAAGAATTCTCTTAAAGGAACAGGACGCCAAAATATTGTTTATATAATATATTCTACTGTTTAAAAGTTTCAGCTCAGTAATTTTTTTTTTAAGGAAATTAGTACTTTTATTCAGCAAGAATGCATTCAGTTGATCAAAAGTGACAGTAAAGACATTTATATTTCAAATAAATGCTGTTCTTATGCACTTTTTATTCATGAAACACAAATATTAAACTTTTTTCAGCATTGATAATAATTATAAATGTTTCTTGAGCAGCAAATCAGCATATTAGAATGATTTCTGAAGGATCATGTGACACTGAAGACTGCTGAAAATTCAGCTTTGATCACAGGAATAAATTACAATTTAAAATATATTCACATAGAAAACAGTTATTTTAAATTGTAATAATATTTCACAATATTACTGAATTTATTGGATTTTTGATCGAATAAATGCAGCCTTGGTGAGCAGAAGAGACTTTCAAAAAACATTAAAAAATCTTACCGACCCCAAACTTTACATTGTGTAGCCTATATCTCTTACACAGTTTGAATGCTATATCGTGTGTTTCCTTTAACAGAGCGCATCAATCAGACGGTTGAGATCACCAAACACACGGTGGACATTGAGGAGAAAGGAGTCAAACTCAAACTCACTATTGTGGACACGCCGGGGTTTGGAGACGCGGTCAATAATAATGAATGGTGAGAATTCAGATGTTCCCAGCATCCCATGACAATTACAAAACAGATAGTTCTTGGATGCTGATTGCTCAACACAGCATTTTATGAAAGCAAAAAGTCTTTTAGTCATGTCTACATTCATAATATAGCACAGCCTTGAGTGTCTAAGATCAAGGTTTCCCAAACTAGAGTTTATGAGGGAACAGCTAGGGGTTTGAGTTAATGCTAAGATAAATAAAAAAATTAAAAAATAAATGCTGAAAATAAATAAAGTAAAATAAAATGAAAATAAATGTTAAAATAATTATTAAATTAATTAATTTAATTGAAATAAATGGAAAAAAAAATATTTAAAAATAAAACCATTCAAAATAAAACCCATACTAAAGAAAATTTTAATATTTTTTTTGTTTACCTGCATGTCATGTGATTATTAAAGTCACCATGAAATCAAAATTCATTTTTTTTTATGACAGTTATGTTTTTTATGGAATATTTCAGTGTTTATTATAAATGATTTATCCATGCATCAATATTTTTTTTTTAATTCATGTGCCTTCATAATCCTTAATCAAAATAACTCTTTTCTCTTCTCTGATGTGTTTACTGGCTCAAGGGCGGGGCAACCTGTCACTCACATGAGATCCACCAATAGCAAACCACAACCATCCAATCAATTCCCCATGGACAAAATCAAGTTCTGCCCTACATTTTTTTCTCATTCCAGAAGCCGTTTCACTCTGATATACATCACTGATATAAGACAATCACAATTTCTGTTTCATGCTGACTTTAACCAGCACCAGAGAATCGTGAACATGTGAATGTGCTGAAATATCATCTTAAAAACTTAAGAACTTCAAGTAAATATTTTAGGTCATAGGGGTTCAGTTAACAAAAAAAAAAAGTGAATCTCTGCCTTAATCTGTTATCGTGTTCAGCCCTGATATTCTGAAGAGTGTGTTTATCTGTGTGTCTGCAGTTGGAAGCCTATCACAGACTACATCGACCAGCAGTTTGAGCAGTACTTCAGAGACGAGAGCGGACTGAACAGGAAGAACATACTAGACAACAGAGTGCACTGCTGCCTGTACTTCATACCTCCGTTTGGACATGGGTACAAAACACACTGAGTCTGGGTCTGTCTTATATGGGTCAAGTTCACATGCATCATCTTTGCATTACATTTGCATAATAATACATGTGTGTGTTTAAGGACAATGGTCCATTGTGCCCATATGTAACGTATATTATAGGCATTCCTTAGAATTTGTTTGTAAACTTTGAGTGCAAATGTATGTACACTTACTACTCCAGATCAAAACAAAATATCAGTAAATACAGATGAATTCAAATTAGGTCCTTATCAATATTAGCTAATATTTTTAATATAAGTTTACAAACCTGCCACTTAAGAGTTCATATTTCATTTTAATCTTGAGTGAGATAAAAATATTTTTGACTTGTTCATGATGGTGGTCTCAAATGACTTCTTAAAGGTGCCCTAGATTCAAAAATTGAATTTATCTTGGCATAGTTGAATAACAAGAGTTTAGTACATGGAAATGACATACAGTGAGTCTCAAACTCCATTGTTTCCTCCTTCTTATATAAATCTCATTTGTTTAAAAGACCTCTGAAGAACAGGCGAATCTCAACATAACACCGACTGTTACGTAACAGAGACAAGAGCCGTCGCTATTTTCATTATTAAACACTTGCAGTCTGTATAATTCATAAACACAACTTCATTCTTTATAAATCTCTCCAACAGCCTCAAACTCATTCATAAACAAATGTAAACATCAAAATAAACACTGTACTTACGCTATTAGACATGTTGCATGACGAACACTTTGTCAAGATCCATTTTGAGGGTTATATTAGCTGTTTGAACTTTTTTTATGCTGTTTAAGGCAAGCGCGAGCTCTTGGGGCGTGGAGCACCAAATTTAAAGGGCCACACACCCTGAATCAGCTCATTTCTAATTATGCCCCAAAATAGGCAGTTAAAAAATGAATTAAAAAAATCTATGGGGTATTTTGAGCTGAAACTTCACAGACACATTCAGGAGACACCTTAGACTTATATTACATCTTTTAAAAAAAAGTTCTAGGGCACCTTTAATAAAAATGATACGGTATTCAACAGTGTTGGACAGTAACAAAGTATTCTTCTGTACGTAAGTACATTTTTTAATTCTGGCCAAAATGAACGTGAAAAGTATGTTACTAATGCTGAATTTTACTATTGATTGTTGCAAATGAAAATCATATTTAGTCAATAATTTGGAAACTAAAAGTGTATAATAAGTATAATAATAACTAGAATTTATAAGTTATGACTAGTAATGGCTAGAATAAATAATGAACATGGTTCATCGATCACTGCTTTTTACTTTTAAGGGTTAGTTCACCCAAAAATGAGAATTATCCCATGATTTACTCACCCTCAAGCCATCCTAGGTGTATATGACTATCTTCTTTCAGACACAATCAGAAATATATATAAAAATATCCTTAGTCCTCCAAGCTTTATAATGGTAGTGAATGGGGGGTGAGATTTTGAAGCCCGAAAAAGCACATCCATCCATCATAAAAGTAATCCATACGACTCCAGGGGGTTAGTAAAGGCCTTCTGAAGTGAAGCCATGGGTTTTTGTAAGAAAAATATCCATATTTAAATCTTTATAAACTAAAATAACTAGCTTCCGGCAGACGGCCTATGCAAGTCGACCTGCGCCAAAAGAGTAACTTCTGATGCAACGTAGGATGTAGCGTAAGTTTCGTCTCTCACTGTTCAAACAAATACGGCTGGGCAACAAACTCAAGCTCCTCTTCTCTTATATCAAAATCCTCCGACATTTCTCTTTAAAAATTATAAAATTCATGACCGGTGTTTTGCTTCCGCATTCATCAATACATCAGATCGTCAGATCAGAGATTCCTTTTTGACGCAAGTCGATTTGTGTAGTCCGTCTGCTAGTTATTTTAGTTTATAAAGATTTAAATATGGATATTTTTCTTAAAAAAAAAATTCACTTTTGCTTCAGAAGGCATTTATTAAACCACTTGAGTTGTGTGGATATCTTTTATTATGGAAGGATGTAATTTTAGGGCTTCAGAATCAGGAGCACCATTCACTACCATTATAAAGCTTAGAAGAGTCAGGATATATTTTAATATAACTCAGATTGTGTTCATTTGAAAGAAGATAGTCATATACACATAGGTTTGCTTGAGGGTACATTAAAAATCAATTACTTTTGTACTTTTACTCAAGTAATATTACTTTTACTGGAGGTTATCAAGTACTTTTTTTGTGTTCTTCATCCACCACTGATATTTAATACTAATAAAAGTTCATAAAAATAGAGATAGATTTGGGGTGATGGTCAAATGTATGCATATGATGCATATGGATATCATATGCATCAGCTACTTAAACTCATTGTCTCTTTTTGTGTTTAGTTTGCGGCCGGTGGACGTGGAGTTCATGAAGGCTCTACATGAGAAAGTGAACATCATTCCTCTGATCTCTAAAGCAGACTGTCTCACGCCTAATGAGGTCAAAAAACTCAAGGACAGGGTGAGTGGACACTATCTGATCTGATGTCCTCTGAAAGTCAGTTGACAGTAAATCGGATTATTTTAGTGCTGGTGCTCCTGATGGAATCTAGTTATTTTATAATAGACCAAATGCATTCGATTCAAGCTAGTTGTTAACTGCATATTTGAATCGAGGTGTGAATGACAACACAAGATGCGTTTCATGTGTTTTCCTGCAGGTGCGAGACGAGATCGAGCGCTTTGGGATTAAAGTGTATCAGTTTCCTGAGTGTGACTCTGATGAAGAGGAGGAGTTCAAACAGATGGACAAAGAGCTGAAGGTCCGAAGCTCTATATATATCTGTTTGTCCTTAATATGTATTATTTAATTTATGTTAAAGTTTATACTTAAAGGGTTAGTTCACCCAAAAATGAAAATGATGTCTGTAATGACTCACCTTCATGTCGTTCCAAACCCGTAAGACAGAACACAGTTTAAGATATTTTAGATTTAGTCCGAGAGCTTTCTGTCTCTCCATTGAAAATGTATTTATGGTAGACTGTCCATGTCCAGAAAGGTAATAAAAACATCATCAAAGTAGTCCATGTGACATCAGTGGGTTAGTTATAAGGTTTTGAAGCATCGAAAATACATTTTGGTCCAAAAATAACAAAAACTACGACTTTATTCAGCATTGTCTTCTCTTCAGGAATCCTTTCCATTGAATTGATTCCATTGAATCCTTTAATCTGTCGGCGTTGGTAATGTACTTTTACATCGCTGTGTTTTTTTTTGGTGATTAGGACATCTGCGACATTTTGAAGCATCGAAAAAACATTTTGGTCCCAAAATAACAAAAACTACGACTTTATTTAGCATTGTCTTCTCTTCCGGGTCTGTTGTCAATCCGCGTTCACGACACTGCTTCTTGTTCTTCTTCTTCTTCTTTCCTGTTTTACGGCGGTTGGCATCCAGCTAATTGGTGCATTACCGCCCCCTTCTGCTCCGGACAGTGACGCTGCTGACGTGTTATCCGGAGCGCCCGAGCTTCGTATTTTTTGCTATATTTGCTATATTTTTTAAAATGGTGCATAAGTGTGCATGTCGCTGATGTCCTAATCGCCAAAAACAACCACGTAAAAGTACATTACCAACGCCGACAGATTAAAGGATTCAATGGAATCAATTCAATGGAAAGGATTCCTGAAGAGAAGACAATGCTGAATAAAGTCGTAGTTTTTGTTATTTTTGGACCAAAATATATTTTAGATGCTTCAAAAAATTCTAACTAACCCACTGATGTCACATGGACTACTTTGATGATGTTTTTATTACCTTTCTGGACATGGACAGTCTACCGTACATACATTTTCAATGGAGGGACAGAAAGCTCTCGGACTAAATCTAAAATATCTTAAACTGTGTTCTGAAGTTGAACGGAGGTCTTATGGGTTTGGAACGGCATGAGGGTGAGTCATTAATGACATCATTTTCATTTTTGGGTGAACTAACCCTTTAACTTACCCAGAATGTGATTTGGTAATGACTGCAGTAGAAATGACAGACAGATGCAGAAGATAACGTATAATGCAAATAGCATGTTAAAGCAAGATGTATTTATTCACGTATAAAAGTATACCTGGTAAAGAATATTGAATGATTTATGTGTCGTGCATGTGTGTGTTTGTGTGTGTGCTGTAGGAGTGCACTCCGTTTGCTGTCATTGGCAGCAATACAGTGGTGGAGGCCAGAGGTCAGAGGGTCAGAGGTCGTCTTTACCCCTGGGGTATCGTGGAAGGTCGGTATTCTTATACACAAATGTAGATATGAATACTTTGCAAACAGATTGCAGCATGCAGTTCGGTTTTACATACAGTACTTTAATGCTACTTAACGTTACTAAGGAACTCTGTTTCAATTCTTCTTCAGTGGAGAATCAGTCTCACTGTGACTTTGTGAAACTGAGGAACATGCTGATTCGCTCTCACATGCACGACCTGAAAGACGTGACGTGTGACGTGCACTACGAAAACTACAGAGCCCAATGCATCCAGGAGATGACCAGGTGTGTGTGACATTCACAGAGTGAATGATGGAAATATATTGCATTTTGTTTCATTGAAACGACCCTATCGTATATTGAAGAAAAACACACTGCTTTGTTTTTACCCTTCAGGGGTTGTTTTACTTTCCAGCCTCGATGTAGTTCATATGAGGCATGTTTGTGTGTGTGTGTGTGTGTGTTTCAGTAAACTTGCTCAGGATAACCGTACAGACAGTCCGCTACCCATCCTGCCTCTGCCAACACCAGACGTTGAGACGGAGAGACTCATCAAGATGAAGGATGAAGAGGTATAAAATGATCATCACTGATTACATGTTCATCTTTCTTTAGTGTGTACTGTTGCTGTTTGAGCATAAAAAAGCTCTGCAGAGCTACAAAGCACAAAGTCCCTCATATCACTGTTTCTGAACTCCCTGAAATGCCTCCATTTTAGTCTTGAGTTTTCTTCCGGGAATGAACATGTCACCGTATTCCTCATTTAAATACTTAAATACACAAAAAAGGGGTGGGGACTGGTTGAGTTAGTAGTATGTTGAAACTCGCAGTTATGGTAAGGGGCGTGGCATCTCCCAAACAAGCTGGAAGCGGTTGACCAATCACAACACACGGGTCCATCTGACCAATCAGAGCACACTGTGCTTTTCAGAAGGAGGGGCTTCACAGAGACAGGAACTAAACAGAGTGTTACTGACAGACTGGAAAGAGAGGGGCTGCAACAGTGTAGAATATGTGAAAAATAATGTTTTTCAAACATTCAAGCATGAAAACTTTTGTTGTGAGAGCCCAAAAACTAAATCAAGACCTTGAAAAAGGGCAAAAGGGTCGTCTTTAAAGCATCACTGAAGTATGCGGTATAGTTTGTGATATAAATCCATAGTTTTTAGGACGTTTGCTGGATTCTTTAGAGACATTTGCATGGGAATGTATTGTTATAGATATTCTGGGTGATTTAATTGCCAATAATTATTGTGTTTATTATGGCCAGTATTAAAATTCTATACTTTTTTGTAGGTTTTTCATATTTATGTTTCAGTAGACTTTTTTCTTCATATTTTTTTAATTTTTTAATTGATCAAAGACAGTAAAAACAGTAATATTGTGAGATATTTAAAATAACTGTTTTGTGTTTGAATATATTTTAAATTTTAATTTATTCCTGTGATGATACATTTTCAGCATCCTTACTCCAGTCTTCAGTGTCACATGATCCTTCAGAAATCATTCTAATATGCTGATTGGCTGCTCAAGAAACATTTATTATAACTTTTATCAATGTTGAAAACAGTTAATATGTTTGTGGAAACCATGCATCCTTGCTGAATAAAAGTATTCATTAAAAAACAAAAAAAACAAAAGTTGACCTCAAACTTTTGAATGCTGCTTTATGTGAAATCAAGCTTTATAACATTAAAAATTAGTTTAGTGTTTGAAATGGGAAAAAAAAAAACCACTTATATCTTTCTAATCAGAACAATAAGGATAATAAAAAGAATGCTAATATTGCTATAGTGCATTTTAGTTTTTTCACCAGTGTAAACTACAAGAAAGTTACACTGAAATTGACCTGAATATGTTTTGTTTGTGCAGCTGAAGAGAATGCAGGAGATGCTGGAAAAGATGCAACAACAGATGCACGAGAAAGACCAGTGATGCTGTCTGACACACACACACACACACACTACAACCCTCACTGCACCCCTCGGATGTGAATGCATTTAAATGATACTGTACAAATATCATATATAGAGGTCTGACCATCAGATCTGCTCTGTTCATCTGCTCGGTGCTTCTGTCTGCCTGGATCAAATATGGTGCAGCTGTCATGTGATTCATCATGTGTTAATGAGGAACGTACATAAACCAGTGTACTGTTAACTTAAATTAACTTCTAAAGGGTTCTAATTTATATTGACTTTTTTTTATTGGCTTAGCGAGACGAATGCGTGTATAAGTTGTTTTCTGACAGTGCAGGGGTTTATTGACATGTATGTGTGTGTTTGGAGAGAAAGAGAGTGAGGTTGTTTTGCTTTGAATCTGTTGGGTTCAATGGCAGGTTTGGTTTTTATAGTGAATGTGAACATACAGCTCCATAAACATGCTCGTTTTATAACAATAATAATCGGAATAAAATCGATTCCATTATTATCAGTGTTAATGGCCTTTAATAATTTAATAATTTATATTATTATGTCAATTGTTTATGTAAAGCTTGCTAATAAATGTGAATAATTTATGAGTTGTCGTTGTGTTTGTTTGCTAGTTTCATATTCATATGATTGATTGGTATCTGTTCAGTCGTGATGTCAGAAGGTAAGTAAGACGAGTTAAATATCATTTTTTTATTGTTTGAATACAGAATGTGAAAATGTGGAGTAGTTTTTAAGTATGTTTCAGATACTGGATGATGCTTGTGCCCTTCATTCACTTGGAGTTTAAACTGAGCGCAAATGAAAAGCAATTAAGAAGTCCCAGTATCAGAGAAGGAAAGTGTGGCCCTCTTCCTGTCACATGTTCCTCTGAGGGGGTGGCATGTGTGTGTCATTTTATCAGTGTGACCCAGCTGTGTTTGATGCTGCAGTTTTAAGGCTCCTTCAGACTGATACTGACACGCTGGTAAGAACTTTACTTTTACTTCACGCAAAAAATAAGTTGTACAAATTACACATTATATGCATTTATTCTTGATTTATTTAGCTGGAAATGACATATTCATCCAATATCACAACCCATTGGGAACCTCAGTGAACTAAAGGGGTGGTAAACACACACTGGTATTTAAGTGAATAATACATGATGTTGGTCAAAATGAGATATTTAAGTAAAATAAGAAGGAAATAAGACATGGTTCAAGTGCTGTTTTATACCAGTTGTTTAATGTGGAGGAATGTACAGGTATAACCAACTTTTATTATTACTTGATGTTACAATAAAATAAAATAGATCAGAAAGAGCTTAATTGTGTAAAAGTGGACTTGCACACACAAGGAATTTGTCTTGGTAAATGAAGTATCCAGAGCACACATCCAAATATAACAAGACACATAATAATAAGATGAAAGGATAAAATATAAAAATGCATGAAGACGCCGCTAGGCTGAGACAGAATAAACATATTACAGATTTATTTAGAGACACCTAATAATAAATAGCAATGTGTACAGTTAATGTGAATAAAATATAACAATAATAATAATAAACAAAATTAAATAAAATACTGTGGTGCTACTATATATAGTGATCTTTATTTAATTTAAAAATATCACCATGTCAAAATATGTTTTTGCAAAATCCATTAACAAATTAGTATTTGTTAGCATAAATTAATTATATTAATTATGAATAAAATTTTGTAATTCAATATCAACCTAAAGTGTGCATTAGATTTGTATGTATTGAATTTTGTCCTCTACAGTGGCCATGAAATGTTTTATCTTTGTCTTCCATGCTTCCTATGCTTCCTTTTTTCCTCCTGAAATTCCAGATAAGCTCAATCATCTGTCTGTTCAGTTTTGCACTCCATACATGGCACCAACAAATATTTGGACACTTAAAGGATTAGTTCACTTTCAAATAAAAATTATCCCAAGCTTCACTCACCCTCAAGCTAGGTGTATATGACTTTCTTCTTTCTGACGAACACAATCAGAGAAATATTAATAAATATCCTGATGCATCCGAGCATTATAATGGCAGTGAACGGGACCAACGAGTATGAAGCTCAAGAAAGTGCATCCATCATAAACGTACTCCGGCTCTGGGGAGTTAAAAAAGGCCTTCCAAAGGGAACCGGTGTGTTTGTGTAAGAAAAATATCCATATTTAACAAGTTATGAAGTAAAATATCTAGTTTACGCCAGACCGCCGGCATGATGAATATGATCCTCAACTGGATGGAACTGAAATATATACTTTGAATGATGCGATCCTATCAGACTTATGATAGCAACCTGATCCTAAGCCTGGTTTCTCCCAAGGTTTTTTTTTTTCTCATTTTAACACCTATTTGCCACTTGTTTACCACCTGATGTCACCTGTTGGAGTTTGGGTTCCTTGCCGCTGTCGCCTTCGGTTTGCTTAGTTGGGGACACTTGACATTTGACTTGACATTTGATGTTCAACAGTGCTTTGATCTGCCTGCATTGACACTATTCTTGAAGAGCTGCTGTGCAGCCAAAATAATGTACCAGTTATCACTGTAAAGCTGCTTTGACACAATCTGCTTTGTAAAAAGCACTATATAAAAAAAGTGACTTGACTTGACCGCCTTATGAAGAAAGTGTAACTGATGACGCATCAGTTATGTCTTTTCCGTACATTGAATACGTAAGAGTAGGGCGTAGCGGATGTTTCATTTGAAAGTGAACTAATCTTTTAAAAATGTCAGAATGTCATTGCATTAGATATTTATTGCACATTATCATTCACTGATGAAAAGACGACTGATTCATGTCTCTCTCTGCAGTGTGTGCTGGTATGAGGTGTGCTGTGCTCGTGTTGAAGTTTTTCCTCTCATTGCTGGGCATTGAGATGATCATGGCTCAGGCTGCTTGTCCTCAGGTGTGTTCCTGTAGTGCCGGTGTGATCGACTGCAGTAACCGCGGCCTCACCACGGCCACGCTGCCCTCCTCCTTCCCTCCACACACCACTGAACTCCGCCTGAACGACAACCACCTGACGGCTCTGCCCAACGGCCTGCTGGACTCGCTGCCCGGCCTGCGCCTGCCCGTTCTCCACGGCAACCCGTGGTCATGTGACTGTGGCATCCTTTATCTGAGAGGATGGCTGCTGAAACAGGGAAACGATGCTTCGATGCTGTGAGTGTGCATAAATGAAACATTACAGAGGACCTATTATGCTCTTTTTCAAGGTCTTCATTTTGTTTTTGGGCTCTACTAGAATAGGTTTTCATGCCTGAATGTTCAATAAACACGTTATAGAAAAGTAAAAAAATAAAACTGCACTGCTTAATTTTATGGAAAGTAATGCATTTGCATCTGGGCTGGACTTGCTTGTTTGTTTTTAATAAGGAAAAAACAACAACAAAAGTTCTATTTTTGGCATTATTTTTGGCATTTTTGGCCTTTCACACCAAAAGTGAGATGAATAAGCCTCAGGCTGAAGGAACTGCATATTTACACCTGTACAGTAGAGGGCGCAGCTCAAACAAACCTTTCAGCTGTGCTGCCATTCTGAATTAAAGAAGAAGAAAGTTCAGCAATAAAAAAGTGTTTTATTGTAAATTGAAAAGTAATGCAAGTTGAAAAAAGTAATCTGATTACATAACTCACGTTACTTGTGATGCATTACCCCAACACTGGTTGCAACACTTTCTATGAAGCCCCTCCTTCCAAAAAACGCAATGTGCTCTAAATGGTCGGCTGGACCGGTGTGTTGTGATTGGTCAACTGCTTCCAGCTTGTTTGGGAAATGTCACGCCCCTTACCGTAACTGTGAGTTTCAAAGTTTCAACCAAGCGGTAACCTCCTCCCATTTCTCTTGAAGCCAATACAGGAGTGACTTAAACTGCAATTCATCGACTGACCGCTAGAGACAGGCTCCAAAAGAGAGCAGAATACAGTCACACAGTAAAACAGAAAAGCAAATAGAGAATAATTAGCGTAGCTGCTGTTCATAACATTAAGCAAAGATACATGCAATTGATCTGGTATGAGATGCGTTATGTGAATGCTTGGCTAAAGAGATGCGTCTTTAATCTAGATTTAAACTGGGTGAGCGAGTCTGAGCCCCGATCATTATCAGGAAGGCTATTCCAGATTTTAGGAGCCAAATGTGAAAACGCTCTCCCTCCTTTAGTGGACTTAGATATCCTAGGTACAACCAGAAGTCCAGAGTTTTGTGATCTTAAAGAGCGTGAAGGATTGTAGGGCGATAGAAGATTGGTTAAGTACACAGGAGCTAAACCATTTAGAGCCTTATAGGTCATTAGCAATACTTTATAATCGATACGGAACTTAATGGGTAACCAGTGTAGAGATGATAAGATTGGTGTTATATGATCATATTTTCTTGACCTGGTAAGAACTCTAGCAGCTGCATTTTGTACTAATAGCTTGTTTATTGAGGAAGCAGGACAACCAGCTAATAATCTAATCGAGACGTCATGAATGCATGAACTAATTTTTCTGCATCAGAAATAGATAACATATTCCGTATCTTAGCAATGTTTCTGAGGTGGAAGAAGGCTGTTTTTGTAACATATGAAATATGATTTTCAAAGGACAAGTTGCTGTCTAATATAACACCCAGGTCTTTAACTGTCGAGGATGGAGTAACAGTACATCCTTCTAAATGCAGATTGTAGTCTGAGAGATTCTGTGTACAGGTTTTTGGCCCAATAATTAATACTTCAGTCTTATATGAATTTAATAGAAGAAAATTACTAGTCATCCAATGTTTTACTTCTTTAACACACTCTGTCAGATTGGATAATTTAGAGATTTCATCTGGTTGTGTTGAAATATATAACTGAGTATCATCGGCTTAGTACACAGACACAAAAATGTCACACAAATACCTTTTTTATTTTTTATTTAGTGGCAGAAAAAAGCTTCCATAGGCTACTTTAAATTACAGGTTAACCACTTTTTAAAGTTTATCACTAGATCAAACTGTCTAGATTTATTCCAGTCTATATTCTGAAAGTTAAATAGGTGTATGTGCTTCTTATAAAAAGAGATATCCAAAACCCCCTCTGTAAAAAAAAAAAAAAGAAAAAAAAGAAGAAAAAAAATGCTGTTCTGGAAATGTATGCAAATTATTGCATATTTAAACTATATAATTTAGGGCTGTCAAACGATTAATCACGATTAATCACATACAAAATAAAAGTTTGAGTTTGCCTAATATATGTGGGTGTAATTATTATGTATATATAAATACAAACACATTCATGTATATATTTGAGAAATATTTACAAATATATGTATTTATTTATATTTTTATATAATTTATATTATATATAAATAATTTTGTTTGTACATAAATAACATATTTCTCTTAAATATATACATTAATTTGTGTGCATTTATATATACATATTATTTACACACATTACTCGCACATATATTATGCAAACTCAAACTTTTATTTTGTATGCGATTAATCACGATTAATTGTTTGACAGCCCTAATATAATTATTTGCATATTTAAACATAACATTTAAGAAAACTTGTAATGCTAAATTTAACGTTCCTACTTGAGGAAGTATGGTGAAATCTGTTAGTTAGCATTTTTACCCATATTGGTGTCTTAAAGGGTTAGTTCATCCAAAAATGAAAATTCTGTCATGTATTACTTACTCTCATGTCGTTCCACAGCCGTAAGACCTTCGTTTATCTTCAGAACACAAATTAAGTTATTTTTGATGAAATCCAATGGCTCAGTGAGGCCTGTATTGACAGCAATGACACTTCCTCTCTCAAGATCCATAAAGATACTAAAAACATATTTAAATTAGTTCATGTGAGTACAGTGGTTCTATCTTAATATTATAAAGCGACAAGAATACTTCTGTGCACCAAAAAAAACAAAATAAAGACTATATGTGCCGATTTCAAAACACTGCTTCAGAGCTTCTTTACGAATGGAATCAGTGAATTAGAGCGCCAAAATCACGTGATTTCAGCAGTTTAGCCGTTTATAGGAGATCCGAATCAATGATTCGAAACAAAAGATTCATAACGCTCAGAAGCTTCACGAAGCAGTGTTTTGAAATCAGCACATATGGATATTGTCGAAAAGTTATTTTGATTTTTTGGCACACAAAAAAAAATTCTTGTCGCTTTATAATATTAAGGTAGAACCACTGTACTCACATGAACTGATTTAAATATGTTTTTAGTACCTTTATGGATCTTTAGAGTTTGAATGGCGTTGCTGTCAATGCAGGCCTCACTGAGCCATCGGATTTCATCAAAAATATCTTAACGTGTGTCCTGAAGATGAATGAAGGTCTTACGAGTGTGGAACGACATGAGGGTGAGTAATTAATGACATTATTTTCATTTTTGGGTGAGCTAACCCTTTAATTGTGTCTCCTAGACAGCAATGAATTTAAAGTCTCCTGCTTCTCAGAGGTTTCTCCTGAGAAAACACATGAAAAGCTTGCTTTATTTACATGAGGAACGTTAGCAGAAATATCTGAGATACTGAAATGAAACATAACTAAGAGAAATTGATGTTTGTGTTTCAGGAACGTTACCTGCAGTTCTCCTGCTCACCTGAGGGGGCGTCTGGTCGTGTATCTGGCTGAACAGGAGCTTCTGGAATCATGTCGTTATTGGCTGTGTAATTTGGCTCTGGCCTCTCAGATCAGCCTCTTCATCTTCATCACAGTTCAGGTCCTCCTGCTGGCCTCCGTCATCCACTTCCTCCGGCGGTTTGAGCGGCTCACGCGCACGGTCGCAGAGACCTTCCCGGCAGAAGATGATGAGGCCCAGAGCAATGAATATGTCATGTTGAAAGACAGGAGCATGTAGACGGTCACAAAGCAGACAACTGTGTTCATTTCATCGTAATTATTTTGCACACTTCATTTTTAATGATCACATAAAGTGTGACTTCTTTAAAGATACTTTTTACTGCCTTTTTGCATACTTTCTTCAGTCATGCAAATAATAAATAAATAAAACAAAAATGCTTAAAGCAGCTTAGACAACCAAATGTAATGTTTACTGTACATAAGGCTACCTTAATTGAGGAAAATTATGAATAAAGCCCTTTATTTTGTACTTGTCTTTGTAAAATTGCACTCTTTTGTAAACTGATCCACTGGTCATATGAATTAAACAATTTTGGTGCATATTTACAGGTGCATTTGTGTGATTGTGTTTTTTTCTTAATCCTTTTATTTTTATTGCTTCCTACTCATATTATTTTTTTAAATGGTCGCAAAACAAACAAGGCACAATATTTTTCTTCTTCTTCTTTACAAAAGTTTGTTACTAATATAACATAATATAATGTAATATAATTATATTTGAATATAATATATATTATATTATATTATATTATATTATATTATATTATAATATATTATATTATATTATATTATATTATATTATATTATATTATATTATATTATATTATATTATATTATATTATATTATATTATATTATATTATATTATATTATATTATATTATATTATATTATAATTTAAATGTTTTTCTCAGTGAAAATCGCACTCCCGGAACCTTTTATCGCTGATGAAGCGCGTCGGTCTCATTTTAAAGTTGCACAACATCACTACGGGACAGACACGTGAGTTTTTACGAATTTGTTACTGTCTGAGGAAAAGGTTATTATTAATTATTTTTTGTGCAAATAAAGGACGTAATGACCCTTTATCAATATCGTGTATGTTTGATAAGTAAAGCCTTTCTAGTGTCAGTGATTTTGTAGTTTTTAATGAATGTTAATTTGTCAGCTGATCTCCAGCAGTGTAAACATCCAGCAGAACACGAGCAGTCATGATAAGATAATCTCTGTATTTGACATTATATCACAGATATCACAGATTATATCACTGGAATCAGCTCAAATGAGTGGTAAAAGAAGAGATTGCCAGCAGTAACTGGGCTGAAACTCACAAAAACATGTCCAGTCATATAATATATCGATTTCACCCCTAAATTAAAACACAAATAAAATGTTTACACGAATAGAATAAAGCTTGTTTATAGACCATTAATTTTGCACGGTGACTTTATTTTTTATGACACTTGTAGAGTTTCTTGTGTTCTTGAAAGATTCTGGACCTGTAGAGTTCTGTCATGGGCAGATTAAGAAAGAAACACAACTGGAAAGGCAGACAGCAGAGCACATCTGTGCAGACAGCTGCTGCAGACAGACGCACTGATGTTCAGGTGGAGATACAAGGTAAGATGCATGCTTGAGCACAAGCTCTGCAATAGGCTATCGGTTATTATTAGGGATGCAAGAAGAAGCAGAAACTGTTCAATTAAAGGGATAGTTCACCCAAAAATAAATTATCCCATGATTTAGAGATATATTTAAAAATATCCTTAGTCCTCCAAGCTTTATAATGGTAGTGAATTGGGGGTGAGATTTTCAAGTCCGAAAAAGGCACATCCATCCATCATAAAAGTAATCCATAAGACTCCAATGGGTTAATAAAGGCTTTCTGAAGCAGTTAGTTTTTGTAAGAAAATTATCCATATTTAAATCTTTATAAACGAAAATAACTAGCTTTATGACAGTCATCAGTCTTCCTGAAGTCGTATAGATTACTTTTATGATGGATGGATGCACTTTCTTGGACTTCAAAATCAAGAGCACCATTCACTGCCATTATAAAGCTTGGAAGAGCCAGAATATATTTAAATATAACTCCGATTGTGTTCATCTGAAAGAAGATAGTCATATACACCTAGGATGGTTTGAGGGTGAGTAAATCATGATGCCATTTTCATTTTTGGGTGTACTATCCCTTTAAATGCAACAAAAAAGGCTTATGGCAGTTTAAACAACCAAAATTTGTATTTATTGTAAATTAGCCTTACTGATGAAAATTAGGAAGAAAATGCTTTCTTTTGGACTCGTCTTTTTGATCCACTGGTCACACTGAATTAAACAGTTTTGGTATATATTTACAGATGCATGTGTGTGTTTTTTTAATTTAATTTTTTTTTATTCATTTATAGATCAAATTCTTTTTATTGCTTCCAATGCATTAAAAATAATTTAAAAATTGGTCACAATACAAATCACAATTTTCCATTATTATGAATCTGCACATAAATGTAGATGATAATGATGAATAATATATATTAACTGATATTTACATCAGAGATTTACATTTTCAAAAATATTATAATATCAGTAACACTTTACAGTACGGTCTCATCTGTTAACATTAGTTAATTATTAACTAACATGAACTAACAATGAGCAGTACATTTGTCACAGTATTTATTAATCTTTGTTAATGTTAGTTAATAAAAATACAAACATTCATGTTAGTTCACAGTGCATTAACTAATGTTAACAAATACAACTTTTAATTTGTAATAATGTATTAGTAAATGTTGAAATCAACATGAACAAAGATTAATAAATGCTGTTAATTCTTAGTTCATGTTAACTAAAGTTAACTAATCAAACCTTATTGTAAAGTGTTACCATAATATTAATAGACTTTGTTTATAATATACTACAATATACTTTTTTTTTTCAACTTTTGGCCAAGTATGATGGTGTACAATGGTAAAGTACAGTAGAAGTATTTGTGTTTTTGTGTATTTATTGTGTGTGCTCTCTCTCTCACATGTTGTTATTGTGTAATGTGATTCTGTGCAGATGGAGTCGTGCTTAAAGGAGTAGATGAATGTAACGCTCTTGTTCTTCCTGCCACCAAAACCAAGAAACAAAAAGTAGAACGTCCCGTGCCCAAGAAAAAAGTCCTGACAAAGAAACAGAGGAAGAACTTGGAGAAAGTTCTGGAGCTGAAAGAAAAGAAAGCCCATGTAAGGATAGAGAGAGAGAGTCTGAGATTGATGTGTCTGCAGTGCTTAATTAATGATATTTGTTACTTATAGGTGATTTTATGTTTCTCAATCTCCACAGAGAGCAGAGATATTATCTAAACTAGCTGAAGTTCAGCTGCCCGAGTCGGAGCTCAAACTGCTGTACACCACCTCTAAACTCGGCACTGGAGACAAACTCTACAAGACCAAAGAGTAGGAAATCAACCTAAATGGGACTTCTGAGTAGTTAATATTGAAAATCTGTCATTTTGCTCATTTGTGTTTCCTGCGTGTGCTTGCAGATCTGTGAAGGAAGGTCAGGAAGGAGATTCATCTGCTGTCAAGATCAGCAGTTTGAGCGGAGCGAACAGAAAGAGAAGAAGACAGGTGGATGATGATGATGATGATGAGGAGGAGGAAAAGAAATGTGAAAAGTCAGAGTCGTCTGAGGAGGATGATAGTGAGGGATCAGACTCATCTGAGGAAGACGAGGAAAAAGCCACAGAAGAGCAGCAAGTGCTGACAGAGGAGGCGAAACAGAAAGAGACGGACGTTAAAGAAGAGAAGAAAGAAAAAGATGTTAAAGAGGAAGCGCATAAGAAGGAAGACTGTAAACCTGCCGTGTTTATTCCTGTGGACCGACTTCCGGAGATTCAGGTACAGGAACCAGATTGTTTTAAAGTCAGCATGAAACGGAAGTTGCGATAGTTTTTTCTTCTCTATTGTGACGTATATTAAAACAGCTTCTCAAACAAGAGCAAATGTAGGGCGGGACTTGATTTTTCCCAGGGGGAATTGATTGGATGGTTGTGGTTTGCTCTTGGTGGATCTCATGTGAGTGACAGGTTGCCCCGCCCTCACGCCAGTAAACGCATCATCAGAGGAGAGAAGAGATGGTGCTGCAAGAAGGAGGGGAAGTTATTTTTAAGATTGTGATGGCACATGGATAAAAAAATTATAAACCGACATTTGACTATCAGTCTGGTCCACATTGCAGCTTATTCTGACCAAGAACTGCCCACTTAGACATGAAGTGACTGCAAACTACAGTTTGCTTTTTATGTGACGTTTAGGGGCTAAATATTATTTACTTTACTTGAAGCATGTATATATAATGCATTATAAAAGTATTCTTAATGCATACATTTTGGGTGTATTAATTCATTAATGCATTAAAGAGTTAGTTCACCCAAAAATAAAAATTATCTCATGATTTACTCACCCTCAAGCCATCCTTGGTGTATAAGGCTATCTTCTTTCAGATGAACACAATCAGAGTTATATTATAAAATATCCTGGCTCAAGTTTTATAATGGTAGTGAATGGTGCTCCTGATTTTGAAGTACAAAAAAGTAATCCACACGGCTCCAGGGGGTTAATAAAGCCCTTCTGAAGTGAAGCGATGGGTATTTGTAAGACAAATGTCAATATTTAAAACATTATAAACTAAAAATAACTAGCTTCTGGCAGACAGAAATCAAGAGTGCCGTTTTACTACCATTATAAAGCTTGGAAGAGTCAAGCTATTTTTAAATGTATCTATGATTGTGTTTGTCTGAGAGAAGAGAAATTGCCTTTCTAAATGTTTCTTTAGCATGTTGCTAATGTACTGTTAAATGTGGTTAAAGTTACCATCGTTTATTACTCTATTATTCACGGAGACAAGACTGTCGTTATTTTCATTTTTAAACACTTGCAGTCTGTATAATTCATAAACACAACTTCATTCTTTATAAATCTCTCAAACAGTGTGTAATGTTAGCTTTAGCCACGGAGTACTATTAAACTCGTTCAGAATCAAATGTAAACATCCAAATAAATACTATACTCACATATATCCGACGCCTGCATGCAGTATGCATGACGAACATCTTGTAAAGATCCATTTGAGTGTTATATTAGCTGTGTGAACTTTGTAAATGCACTGTATTATAGTCGAGAGCTCGGGGGGCAGGGAGCGAGAGATTTAAAGGGGACGCAGCCTGAATCGGTGCATAGTTAATGATGCCCCAAAATAGGCAGTTAAAAAAATGTATTAAAAAAAATCTATGGGTATTTTGAGCTGAAACTTCACAGACACATTCAGGGGACACCTTAGACTTAGGCTACGTTCACACTGCAGGGCTTAATGCTCAATTTTTTGAAAAAATTCGATTTTTTTTGCAAGGCCATTCACATTTTCAATTAAATGCGACCTTTTGTGATCTCCTGTGTGAACGTAAAATGACCCAGAAGTGACCCGCATGCGCAGAACGACGTCACTCGTTGTTTGCGGAAGTAGACGGCCACCTCGTTTGTTCCAGGCTTTAACCTCCTTGTATTTGGCTCGGAGGCTTTTTATTTTTCGCTGGCATTGGAGCCAGGATCGTCTGTAACCACGCTCGGCCATTTTGCTGGAAATGTTTTCGTAAACCGCCCGGTTCCGATAAGAGCCCTCGAGTTTGGCCTGAATAGAGCTGTCACCCCAAATATTAATTAAATCTGTGACCTCGCTTCCCTTCCATTGACTGGTCTCAGCAGCATCGTCCGCCATGGTTGTTGTTTATCTTCTCGTTCCCGCCTACTTCAACGCACAATTATGACATTTGTAGCGTATCAATGACGTACGGGTCGGATACATGTTGTCTGGCCGTTCAGACGGAGGTCGCATTTCAAAAGATTGGATACGTATCGGATTCAGGACCACATACCCAAGTGGCCTGGGTCACATTTGAAAAGATCGGATCTGTGTCGTTCAGACGGTCATGAAAAGATCAGATACAGGTCGCATAGGGGCAAAAAAATCGGAATTGGGTCGTTTCAGCCTGCAGTGTGAACGTAGCCTTATATTACATCTTGTAAAAACTGGTTCTAGAGCACCTTTAAATGGTAGTCAATTACAATAAAGTGGCACCAAGTTTTTATCCAATTTTGTTTTATTTACCCGTCTGTTCCAGTTTTTACTTGATTTGGCTCTTGGTTTTGGATTGTGGGTGTAACTCTTCATGTGAATTGCAGGAAGCTCGTCTGAGGCTGCCAATCCTGGCGGAGGAGCAGGTGATCATGGAAGCGGTGAGGGAAAATGAGTGTGTGGTGTTGTGTGGGGAGACGGGCAGCGGGAAAACCACACAGGTGCCTCAGTTCCTGTATGAGGCGGGATACGCCAGGTAATATTGTAACCGGTGAGCCTTTGTCTGTGTATAATCTGTGTCGTCTGTGTCTCACTGTTTATTTCTCTGTTTCTCAGCTCTGCTGGCATCATTGGTGTGACGGAGCCCAGGAGAGTGGCGGCTGTCAGCATGTCTCACCGTGTCGCCACAGAGATGAATTTACCCAGCGGGTATGACATCTGTGCTGTAAAGAAATGAGCCACGAGAGGCTGTACAGCGATCCCTATAAAATCCCTGTACCGGACAGCCTCGAGTGGCTTATTGCTTTTATGAAACTAACAACAGACTAAAGAGGGCTGGGTATTGACACACATTTCATGATTCAGTTTCGATTCACAAGCTTGCGATTCAATTCGGATTCAATTCGATATCAATTATTTTGGATATACAGTGGCAAGAAAAAGTATGTGAACCCCTTGCAGAATCTGTGAAAATGTGAATAATTTTAATAAAATAAGAGGGATCATACAAAATGCATGTTATTTTTTGTTTAGTACTGTCCTGAGTAAGATATTTTACATAAAAGATGTTTGCATTTAGTTCACAAAACAAAACAATAGCTGAATTTATTAAAATAACTCCATTTATTAGTATGTGAACCCTTGATTCTCAATACTGTGTGTGGTTACCTGATGATCCACGACTGTTTTTGTGTTTTGTGATGGTTGTTCATGAGTCTCTTGTTTGTCCTGAGCAGTTAAACTGAGCTCTGTTCTTCAGAAAAATACTCCAGGTCTTGCAGAAATTTCAGTTTTCAGCATCTTTTGCATATTTGAACCCTTTCCAGCAGTGGCTGTATGATTTTGAGATCTGTATTTTCATACTGCGGACAACTGAGGGACTCAAACTCAACTATTAAAAAAGGTTCAAACATTCACTAATGCTCCAGAAGGAAACACGATGCATTAAGAGTCGGGGTTTGAAAACCTTTGAACAGGATGAAGATGTCACAGTTTTTCTTATTTTGTTTAAATATCATTGTTTGTCATTTAGTACTGCCCTTCAGAACCAACAGAAGATACTTGGATTTTTTCCGGAAAAAAAAATTAGTACAATTTACCTTGATATTTGAATTCAAAAGTTTTCACCCCTCGGCTCTTAATGCATCGTGTTTCCTTCTGGAGCATCAGTGAATGTTTGAACCTTTTTTAATAGTTGTGTTTGAGTCCCTCAGTTGTCTTCAGTTTGAAAAGATGAATCTCAAAATTATTCAGTCACTGCTGGAAAGGGTTCAAATATGCAAAAGATGATGCAAAACTGAAATTTCTGCAAGACCTGGAGAATTTTTTTCGAAGAACAGAGCTCAGTTTAACTGCTCAGGACAAACAAGAGACTCATGAACAACCATCACAAAACACAAAAACAGTCGTGGATCATCAGGTAACCACACACAGTATTGAGAATCAATGCTTCACATACTAATAAATGGAGTTATTTTAATAAATTCAGCTATTGTTTTGTCTTGTGAACTAAATGCAAACATCTTTTATGTAAAATATCTTACTCAGGACAGTACTAAACAAAAAATAACATGCATTTTTACTATCCCTCTTATTTTATTAAAATTATTCACATTTTCACAAATTCTGCAAGGGGTTCACATACATTTTCTTGCCACTGTATATCAGATACAGGTCAAATTTTCTTGAGGAAAAAAAATCTATACATGGGAGTCAGTTACTAACATTACTGTAACATTATTACAATTCTTCATTAACTTAAAGTTACATTGTAAATATTTAGATTTGGCTCATATATAATTCAACACATGGTTACAAGTGTATGTATATGCATATGCATATGCTCATCAAATCATATTGTAGAACCAAAACTATTAATTTTAGAATAGTCAACATTAGACTTTTTACTCATTATGCACAATTCCTCAAAAATAATGGTGCATTTTATTATCTGTGCATAGCTGAATCAAACTTAATGTAAATTTAATAAAAAAAAAAAACTTTATATTAAATGTCTTTTCATTTTTTGTTAAATAAAATAAATAATTATTATTTTTTTTAAAGACTGACCCTAAACTTTTGAGCGATAGCATATTATAACAGCATTTTGCTATTTGCTTCCAAGTTGCTATGTAGACATTTTTTAGGGTTTAAAATAGATCTGATGTTGACTTTAACCTGCTCTGTTAAGCCTACCGTCCTGTTGCATTTATGCATAGTTATTTTAGACCTTTTACAAACATCCTGCATGAAGTCTGAGCAGCTTTAACGCCAAACTGAAGTAACTGAAATAAGTGTGTGTGTGTGTGTGTGTGTGTGTGTGTGTGTGTGTGTGTGTGTGTGTGTGTGTGTGCGTGTGTGTGTGTTCAGGGTGGTGTCTTATCAGATCAGGTATGAAGGGAATGTGACAGAAGACACAAAGATCAAGTTTATGACAGATGGCGTTCTGCTGAAAGAAATCCAGAAGGTAAACACATATGGACAAACATGCACCTCACATATATCATATGATGCATACTATGTGTTGCTTTTATAGAAAGCTTAACCTGCCTGAGTGTAATATAGTGAAATTTTTCTAATTAAAAAAGATATTGCTGGATGTTCTCCAAAGATTTTGCTAATAATTACGATGATTCAGTATTTAGATTTCACCAGGGGTCAAAGGTCAAGTACATGTGATCTTATGTGTGTGTGTTTCAGCTAACCTAAGTTAAATGTACTATAGAACTAAAAGTGCACCTATATTGCTGTTGTAACATGATGCATCACCTTTCTCTTAATATCTATGTCATGATGTTTGATTTTGCAGGATTTCCTGCTGCAGAAGTACAGTGTGATCATCATAGATGAAGCTCACGAGCGCAGCGTGTACACAGATATCCTCATCGGCCTCCTGTCGCGTATCGTCCCCCTCCGCAACAAGGTAACATGTATGAACATGGGTTATGTCAGGTTTAAGCTGTGTGTTGGGCGTGTCTGTAATGCGATCTGTCATTCACAGAAAGGCTTACCCATGAAGCTGATCATCATGTCGGCGACGTTGCGTGTGGAGGACTTCACTGAGAACAAGAGGCTCTTCCGCTCCCCTCCACCAGTCATCAAGGTGTCAGATTCATCTATGTACTTATTTTTCTATAGTGCTCATGTCATTATCACATGTCAGATGAAGGCATGAAAATATGTCTCCAAACGATGAAAAAAAGAAATTTCTGTCATCATTTACTCACATTCATGTCGTTCCAGTCCTGCATTTCTTTCTTCTGCCGAACACAAAACTTTGAAGAATGTTGATAACCAAACCGTTTCGGTTCCCAATGACTTCCATTGTATTTTTTTGTCCATGCAGTCAAAGTCAATGAGAAACAAGATTGTTTAGTTACCAACGTTCTTCAAAATATGTTCTTTTGAACGAAAGTCACACAGGTTTGTCCCTTTAAGTGTTAGAAAACATTCTGTAGGTTGTCTGTCATGTTTGCAATGGTCTTAAAGGGTTAGTTCACCCAAAAATGAAAATGATGTAATTAATGACTCACCCTCATGTCGTTCCAAACCAAAAGACCTTCGTTCATCTTCAGAACACAGTTTAAGATATTTTAGATTTAGTCCGAGTGCTTTCTGTCCCTCCATTGAAAATGTATGTACGGTAGACTGTCCATGTCCAGAAAGGTAAAAAATACATCATCAAAGTAGTCCATGTGACATCAGTGGGTTAGTTAGAAGTTTTTGAAGCATCGAAAATACATTTTGGTCCAAAAATAACAAAAACTACGACTTTATGCAGCATTGTCTTCTCTTCCGGGTCTGTTGTCAATCCGAGTTCACGACTCTGCAGTGACGCTGATGATGTGTTATCCGGTGCGCCCGAGCTTCGTTTACAGTCTGAGGGAGACGCACGCTGTATTCAAACTATTCTACATTGTTTGTATTTTGGTATTGCTATATTTTTTTTAAATGGTGTGTAAGTGTGCATGTCACAGATGTCCTAATCGCCAAAAACAACGACATAAAAGTGCATTACCAACACCGACAGATGAATCAGTTCAATGGAATCAGTTCAATGGAATCAGTTCAATGGAATCAGTTCAATGGAATCAATTCAATGGAAAGGATTCCGGAAGAGAATACAATGCTGAATAAAGTCGTAGTTTTTGTTATTTTTGGACCAAAATATATTTTAGATGCTTCAAAAAATTCTAACTGACCCTCTGATGTCACATGGACTACTTTGATGATGTTTTTATTACCTTTCTGGACATGGACAGTCTACCGTACATACATTTTCAATGGAGGGACAGAAAGCTCTCGGACTAAATCTAAAATATCTTAAACTGTGTTCTGAAGATGAACGGAGGTCTTTTGGTTTGGAACGACATGAGGGTGAGTCATTAATGACATCATTTTCATTTTTGGGTGAACTAACCCTTTAATTGAAAAGTTAGTTTACAAATAACCAGAAGTAGTTTTCAACAATTTAAGTTTTCATGTCTATGATCAAAAAGCAGGGTGACAGTTAAGGGATTAAAAAACATTCCTTGAATGTTATTATTTGATTCCCAACAAATAACCAAATACTAGTGGGAACCGAATACCGCCGTTAGGGGAACATTCTGTGTTTGCTTAAGGCTTCTAGAAACAAATGACTTTGTATGATTAAGATATGATCAACATATGACTGTTTTAACACTGAACGTGTCTATAGGTGGAGGCCCGTCAGTTTGCGGTCACGGTTCATTTTAATAAACGCACACCAATGGACAACTACACTGGAGAAGCTTTCCGTAAGATCTGCAAGATTCATCGTATGTTGCCACCAGGTTGGTTAAACACACATTAGGTGCAAACCTAAAAGCTAAACAACATGCACAGATGAATGAACATACAGCAGTGGACGATGAATGCAGCGTCTGAACACGTGTGTGTTGTTGTAGGTGGTATTCTGGTGTTTCTGACGGGTCAAGCGGAGGTCCATTCTGTGTGTCGCAGACTGAGGAAGGCCTTCCCTTACAGACCCAACCAAGAGCACACAGGTACACACACACACACAGCACTATTATGCTTGAAGTGTTTTTCTATTATGGTTTTTTTTTGGATATTAGCTTTCATGCAGTGTGTAATATAGCTGTTTGTGAATGTAAAAGGTCTGCACAGTTTCCAGTTTCAAATATCAAAGTGCATGAAAATAAAGTCATTGTCTCCTAAAAGAAGGAATCAATTCTGAACTGCCTGAAACAAGTCGTCGGTAATTCCAGTCTCACTTCCTGTTACATATCTACGTAACAAATTTGCATAATGCCAGCCCGTGAACGACGTCTACTTTGCCCTGTCCTCAAACACTGTAGTTGTAGCTGAGACTGGAAGAGTTTGGTTCATGTTGTTGACATGACATTGATAAGAGGCTGTTTTCAGACTGCCAAAGGCTCGAATTGAAATGGTAAAACTTGTTACTGTTAGCACTTGATACACAATGATACTGAGGAAGCTGAAATCCAGATATGGTAATGGCCATTTGGTTTCTGAGATGCACTTTAAGTAGTCGACCAATCACAACAGACTGGGCCATCTGACCAATCAGAGCAGAGCAGGCTCTCAGAAAGGAGGGGTTTAGAGAGACTGAATCCCTTTATTGATTCGTTTCAATAACTGTGTGAAAAGAGCTGATGCTGATATATTAAATTAAATTGAAAATTAAAGTGTTTTTTGTCCTTGGATGCATGTAAAACTATTGTAGGAGACTCCAAAACAAATTAGGAGCCTTTAAAGCAGAACTAAGTTACCTTCATAAATAGTTTTCTAAGTCCTTACGATGGTTAATTGACTTGTAGTGGTGTGTTTGAGGTGTCTCTGGCACGTCTACGCCAAAAAACAGCACTTGCAAGTTGAGCTTCACCGACCCGACACAATCTCGCTTCATGTTCACGTTCACGCAAGCGTGACAAAATGCTTTATGGTAATTCAAAAACAATGTATATATTATGACTTTATAAGACAGTTTCGAAAATTACCCACCGATATTTCTTGTACTGTATTTGCAAAACTACTGCGCTGGTGAGCGTTGTAGTCGTTGTAGTCCAGAGCTGCGCTTGGAGTATTTACGACAGTGTGATTCACTGAAGGAACCTGTTGGGGGAGCTTCGCAAATCTTACTGAGTTCCGATTTAAAATAACATAATAGGGGCAGTTTAACTAAAATGAATTGGAGAGTAGCTAAACATAAGAAGCTATTGAAAACTACAAAATTTTTTATGTTCTTTTTTGCATCTTAAAGTTTAGAGAAAAATCCCCTAAGTAGATGAGGAGACTTCCCAACACTAGAAACTGAAGTATGTGTTTTTACAGATTCAATGGAAACAGAAGACCTGAAGAAGTCTAAAAGAGAAAAGAAAAAGAAGAATGTGGTATGGCGACTATCATAAACTAACAATGAAATACTTCTACAGCTAATATTAATTTCAACATTTATTAATACATTTTTGAAATTTCGGGTATCAGTATTTGTTAATATTAGTTAATGCACTGTGAACTAACATTTACAAACAATGAACAATTGTGTTTAATTATGTAACATTTAACAAAGCTTAATAAATGCTGTAGAAAATTTGATATAATAGCTGAACTCCACTTGAGAGAATGTGGTGTAGCACACTACTACTAGTTGAAACACTTATTGTCTCATACTGTTTCACATGCAGCATACAGTATATTTTATGCAATAAGAAGTGTGCTAGCGTTAGGCTATATTCTCAACACAGCCACGATCTCTCTCTCAGTCCCTCCCGAGGATTAATCTGGACAGTTACTCTGCTCTGCCTGTGGACGAGGGTGATGAGGATCGTCAGGCTGGCATTGATGAAGATGATGATGAAGGTTCAGACCTTGAGCTGGAGCTGGGTGATCATCCAGACAGCGATCACGGTGAGAGACTCTTACATATGCAGGTGTGTTTAATCTGTGTTTGACCGTATACGTGATTTAATGTGTGTGTGATTTCCTATGGTCAGAAGAGAAGGCGGATCCGTCCATCCCGCTGTATGTGCTTCCTCTCTACTCTCTGTTGGCACCTGAGCAGCAGGCAAAGGTACTTGTGATATCTGTCTGTCCACTTACTTTAGTGTTCCTGAATAACACAATAATTTTTACAAGCATTTTCCACATTTCATTGAAGAAATTAAACATTCTAAAAAAATCATCATGGAGATATACGGGATTTGCTTTACCAGTAAGCAGTAGACACTATATAATACTATAATAAAATAGTTTTTAATGTCAGTGTATAATAAAAAAAAACTCAATATCCGCAGTCACACTTTTAAATTTAAATGCAGTGGGCTAAAATAACAGAAAACCACACACATATATATACATACATATATATATATATATATATATATACACATACATATATATATATATATATATATATATATATATATATATATATATATATATATATATATATATATATATATATATATATATATATACACATATACACATATACACATACATATATATATATATATAAACAAATAAACATATACACATACATATATATATATATATATATACACATATACACATATACACATACATATATATATATATATATATACACATATACACATATATATATATATATATATATATATATATATATAAACAGTGGTAAAATTGTTTGAAGATATTTTTTACAATGATTACAGATTCTGAACGAATGGATAAATGATGGTAAATTGCTTCTGAATGTGCAGTAGTAGCAGTAAATTGACTTCAATCCTTAGACATTTCTCAGTTTGTTACACACCCTTTGTATCTGTGTGTGTTAAGGTTTTCCATCCACCTCCCGCTGGAGCGCGTCTGTGCGTTGTTGCGACTAATGTGGCTGAGACGTCTCTGACGATCCCCGGGGTGAAGTATGTTGTGGACTGCGGTCGTGTGAAGAAGAGATTCTACGACAGAGTGACAGGCGTCTCCTCCTTTAAGGTCACCTGGATCTCACAGGCTTCAGCCAATCAGAGGGCAGGAAGGGCGGGCAGAACAGAGCCGGGCCACTGCTATAGGTCAGAATTTGACCATTGTTTTATTTTAGAGGAAACTGAATAGTTATGTGAGAGGAAGATCTGGACCGGTGTGATATTAATATTTGTGTATGTGTGCGTAGGCTCTACTCGTCCGCTGTGTTTGGAGATTTCAGTTTGTTTTCGGAGGCCGAAATCACGCGGCGTCCCGTCGATGACCTCGTCATTCAGATGAAAGATCTCAACATTGAGAAGGTTTGCTTTCATCATGTGATAAAGATCACACATGAACTATTATATCCCAGCATGACAGGTTGTGGTTTAGTCTTGTTTATTTATTTCGTGTGTGTGTTTAGGTTGTGAACTTCCCGTTCCCCACTCCTCCCTCATCCGAGGCGCTGATCGCTGCCGAGCAGCTTCTGATCTCGCTGGGCGCGCTGGAGGAACCGCCTCGACGTGGGCGGTACGGCACGTTTCTCACTTTCTCTTTTTCAGTCATCCATCACTCTTTCTTCTGAGTCTAACTGATGCATTTGAAATGAAAGGAAATTTCAACAGGCATGTTTGCTTTTATTAAAATTATACATTGGTGTATGGAAATACCCAATAAATACATGTTTAATGTAATATATTTATATTTTAAAATATGCACACCTTTGCACATGATTGCACAAGTTATGTAAAATATTACTATATCACACACTGTCATGTTTATTTATTTTAGAGTTTAGAAAATATTTACATATTTGTTGTAAAGCCTTCATGGAACCAAATACTTCATAAACACATGAAAATAAACTGAAAAATAATTTTCAAAAGCCCTCTGACAGTCAACTGTAATATCACTGTAAATCATATTTTCTCAGATAATGATAATACATTGACTGACAGTTTAACCACTTGACGTATTTACAGTTTGAATTACTATAAGATTAAGATTTGGGATCGGTTTTATGTTTTTTTTTTATTAAGGATCATGTGACACTGAAGACTGGAGTAATGATGCTGAAAATTTTACAATATATTCAAATAGAAAACCGTTTTTTAAAATTGTAATAATAATTCACAAGATTACTGTTTTGTTTTTTGTTTTGTTTTTTACAGCAGTGTTTATAATACTGTAATATAAATTCATATAAGTTTTTGTAATTAATAATATGTGAAAAGTGTTATGTATTGTCATTAATTATACATATATTTGCATATTATTACAAAAGGGAATTACTATTTCTTATCACCTAAAGATGACTAAATATTTCATAATTAAAAAATTTATTTTAATGTATTTTAATGAGATTTATTATTTCACGCATGAACTATATGTCCCATAAAATAATGACAAATAATATAGCTGTAATATCAAGCTATATAATTTAAGTAAACTATTATAAAATATTACATAACTGTATGAGCAAATGTCATTTGAACAAATTGGCTGTTGAAGGTGATCACATAGAAATGTGCTGAAAAAATATAACTATTAAAAATGAATATTCTTTCTTTCCCTCTGTCTGTGTGTGTTTTTAGTTTGGGGGAGATGGAGAGGGCGCGTCTATCGTGTCCCATAACTCCTCTGGGTCGTGCAATGGCTGCGTTTCCCGTGGCACCGCGTTACGCTAAGATGCTGGCGCTGGGCCGTCAGCAGGGCTGTATGCCATATATCATCACGATAGTGGCCGCCATGACTGTCAGAGAAATCTTTGAGGATTATGATAGGTCATTCAGATAACACATGCTCACTTTTCTTCATGTAGTTTAAAAAAAAAAAAACATTAGGGAATGTTAGCGCTCACATCTCTCTTCCTGTCTTTCACTGGGTTTGTCAGGCCTGCAGGCAGCGAGGAGGAGAGCACGAAGATGGCTGGGAAAAAAGCAAGATCTGTTCAGATGAGGAGGTTATGGGCAGGTCAAGGACAGTCACTCCAGCTGGGAGATCTGATGGTTCTGCTCGGTATGAGTTTGAGTTTACTAACTTTGCTTTTGAATGTTGATGTCAAATGTTCAGACATTCAGTTCTAAAGTGAAAACCCCTTTTTGTTGGAAATCTGTCCTCTTATAGTGTGATTTTTGAATACTAGCTTTTGAATTAGCTTTTGTTTTTGTACTTTTTAATTTAAATTTAAGTGTACATGACACTTAATTTACATGACAACGATGTTTTAAAACGGAAACGTTTTTCCTTTGAGTTTTTCGCATACAGATGACAGCGTTGTCAAAACGATCCTCGTTCACACGGATCCACAAAATGACTAAAAAAAGTTGTATTATTCATGCCAGGCCAGTAGATGGCGATATTACTTTGTAAAGAAACACTACTTGCTCATAGACTCGACATGTAATACTCATGCGCATGACGTCACCTCCTGCACAAATTCGCATTTTTATAGTTCACACAAAGATGATAACTGTATTGTTTAAAAAAGCACTTTGAAAACCATTTTCAAAAGTTTGCGTTTTCAGGCCCCCAAAACACTTTTGTAGTGTAAATGAACGGCCAAATCACATAAAAGTTTTGTTTTTAGTTGAAAACAGTGTTGTATAAATGCCCCCTTAGTTTAAGTTTTAATAATTTTATGTGCTTTTGTCATTTTTATTATTATTATTATTTTTTATATTTATATTTAGCTTTTATTTATTCATATTTTAGTTTTAGTAATTTTAGTACTTTAACTTCAACTTATTTATTTCAGTTAGTTGCCGAGGCAATATTTCTTAGTTCAGTTTTTTTCCATCTAATATTTATGTTTTATTTCGGCTTGATTTCAACAACAAATGATTTTAGTAGTTTGTTTTATTTTAATTAACAATAACAACACAGTCCTTTAATGGTCAACTGACAGTTTTTTTTTTTTTTTTACATTTATAGCAATTGCTCCAATTAAATGTATTTTATTTTACTTAGTATTTACTAAAATAATTATAAATAAATTATTTAAAAAAATGAATCCAATTTGAAAAAAATTTTAATTGGAGCAAAAAAAATTAAACTTCATAAAAAAATAAATCTGTAAAATAAACAGATGTATACCTTAGATAGAGAGCTAATTCTGTAATTTGTATTATAGTATTTTTCACAAATAAAGCATTGTTAGAAAACATGACTAAAAATGAAGTAAACACTAACCACCAGTCTGTGCAAACTGGCAATCATATTTTCTTAAATAAAGCCCAGGTAATGATCATTTTACATACAGAACACAGTTTATGTTACTTGTATTCTACATAAAACCTTACAATACAAGTATCACAGTGTTTGCCTTTCTATTATTAGACCGAGCTGTTGAACAAAGACCGTAAACTAATGATGAAGAATGGGAGTCAGCGCCGTCAAAATAAAAGTCCTGCTTTTACAGCCAAACAAAAGAATCTTTGTTTTGATTTCGATGCAAACAATTAAAATAAAAGGCCAAATATTTATAATGCCACTGCCTTACTATTCTATGCATGTTTCAGAGACTTTTTTTCTTACACGTCTGCTTTGTGTAAATGGCGTGATGTTGATTGTGTTTAGGGGCGGTTGGCGCTTGTGAATTTGCGGGCTGCACTCGTCAGTTCTGTGAGGAAAATGGGCTTCGGTTCAAAGCAATGCTGGAAATCCGAAGACTACGAGGACAACTGACCAATGCAGGTACATGCAGAAAAATACACATGCGTTTAGTGATTTAGTGAACATCATTTAAGCATCTCTCTCTCTCTCTCTCTCAGTGAATGCCGTGTGCTCAGACGCTGGCGTATACGTGGATAATAAGATGGCTCCTCCGACAGAGTCTCAGGTGGTGTATTTACGGCAGATCGTATTGGCAGGTTTAGGAGATCACATCGCCAGACGAGTGCAGGCCGAGGAACTGCTCGACCCCAAATGGAGGAACGGCTACAAGGTTCCTCCCAAATCTGTTCGCTTCTGATTCTGCTTTTGCTTTTACAGCTATACAAAGATTTATATGCGTATATGTGTGTATGTTCCAGACCCCTCTGTTGGATGATCCAGTGTTTATTCACCCATCATCTGCCCTTCATAAGACACTTCCAGAGTTTGTTGTTTATCAGGAAGTCATGGAGACCACCAAGATGTACATGAGAGGTATGTGTTTATATGTTTCATCCTGCAGCTCAGCATTTCTATACATTGTCCTTCAAATGCACTTATATTTTTTAATCAAGGTTTTGTCTCAAAAAGAGTTGGAAAGAAATTGGAAAATCTTAGCGGGATTAGCATGTTGACATGAACTTTGAGCTTTTATATTTATTGTAACAATAATATGAATAATGTTAATAATTAGTTAATATTTATTAATAAATGATTTAGTTAATAGTTTTTTTTAGTACTATAATATGATATTAATATAGTCTGGGTTTCAAAACCATGTGAATGGAAAGATTATTGAAAATGAAAAAAATTGAAATATTTTTAAATTGTAAATATTTAAATATGATTTAAATAATTTTTTTAGTGATTATTATTGTAGTATTTGTTTTAAATCATGCATTTTATTGAATGAATCCATGTTTGGTGTGAATAAATGGCTTGTTAAGGTGTCATAAAACAATTAAATACAATTAAGACTTATTATTTGTATGACGATAATTGACAGCTAAACTTTTAGAATAACTCTATCATGTCTAATGTGAAAATACCTTAAGATTTATTTAGTCAGAAACCTGTCAGAAGCCCATATAGATAGATATTGAATTTATCCTGAAAAATAAATGTAACTGTTTCCAGAAAAATATGAAACAGCAGAACTGTTTTCAACATTGATTTTCAAAAGAACTGTTATTTATTTCAAATTGTAACAATATATTACTGTATTTGCTGTAGTTTTGATTAAATAATTGCAGACTTCGTGAGCAGAAGTTAACTTATTTTAATGTTAAGTTAAAGATGTTAACACACATACATAACAATAGCTGCAATTACATTTATATTTATTTTACATATTTACTAAAATAATAAATGAAATGCTTTTGAAAATGAACCAATTTGAAGAAAAAAAAATCAAACTTGGTTAAAAAATAAATCTGTAAAATAAACTTTCAGAATTGTCACAGCTCTATCTACATAATTCATAAATGATATATTTCAGAAGTGCAAGGAGAAACGTTTTGTTTCTTGCAGGCGTTTGTGCCGTTCAGGCGGAATGGATTCCGAAGCTCCTCCCACAGTACTGTCACTTCAGCGCTCCGGAGGAAAGCCCCGCCCCCTGGTACTGCCCACTGAGCGGCCGAGTGAAGTGTCGACAGCAGAGCACCTTCTGTAAGAGCAGATGTCTTTCCTCCTGTCCTCAGCCAGAGTTCAAAGTGAACGGCAGGATGGTCTTGTTTTTAATGCCGCAGTGTGTGTAAAATCAGTCACATGATGTGGGTGTGTCTGTCTCCGCAGTCAGAGTCAGTTGGAAACTTCCCGCCATTGAGATGGATTACCCAGAGGACCTTGAGCGTTACAAACTGTTTGCAAAGTTTTTCCTCGAGGGCCAGGTGACATTTGTGTGTGTGTGTGTGTGTGTGTGTGTGTGTGTGTAAATGTGGGTGTACAAACCAAAATAGGAAACCAAAATCATTACTTCTACAACACACTACTGGTAAATGGTAAAAAACATGGTAAAGTTGGTCATTATGAGAAAATAAACCCTAACAAGGCCATGACATCATGGCATCAAACCAGTTTTGAATCACCCTGATTAAGTTTATTTTGTCATAATTATGACTGACAGTATATTTATCTTAACAAATATATACACTACCATTTAATAAGTCTCTTCTGCTCACCAAGGCTGCATTTATTTGATCGAAAAAACAGTAAAAACAGTAATATTGTGAAATATTACAATTTAAAATAAGTTTTCTATTGAAATATTGTAAATTATAATTTATTCCTGTGATCATTACAGTATCATTACTCCAGACTTCAGTGTCACATGATCCTTCAGAAATCATTCTAATATGATGATTTACTGCTCAAGAAACAAGAAACTGATTATTATAAGTGTTAAAAAAAAGCCATGCACATTTTTTTCAGGATTTTCAGATGAATAGAAAGTACAAAAGAACAGCATTTATCTGAAATCGAAATCTTTTGCAACATTATAAATGTTTTTTGATCAATTTAATGCATCCTTGATGAATAAAAGTATTAATTTCTTTAAAAAAAAAATAAATAAATAAATAAATGGTGGTGTTACGTAGTGTTACATATATTGAAATGTAATTATGCGAGCAGAAAGATAGTGTGGCGTGATATAAGAATACCATGGTGCTGGTGTAGCAAGTGATGTGTGAACTTTTTCCTGGATGAATTTCTGCAGGTTTGTCCAAAGATTCAGCAGTTCAGCAAGTGTTTACTGTCGTCACCCTCCACTATGTTGAAGTCGTGGGCCAAGTAAGACCTCTCTCTCACACACACACACACACACACACACACACACACACACACACACACACACACACACACACACACACACACACACACACACACACACACACACACACACATTGACTTTTGTATAGAGTTTAAAGGAGTGTTGTTGAATAATCTCCTGCTGTTGTGTCTCAGGCTGCAGCCGCGGACTGAAGTTCTTCTGACGGCGCTGGTTTCAGAAAAAGTGGACAACAAAACGTCTTTAGAAGCTGCATGGAGGAAAAATGAAAAATGTAAGTTGGTATGCCTATGAAAATGAACTCATTATCATTATTGTGTTCATTTTAGTGGAAAACCATGTGGGGAAAAAAACAAGCTTTGTTTTTAACTAGAATTTTACTGTAATTTATGTTGCGTTTAGAATATTCTTGACAATAATAACTAGTTTAAAAAATAGTTGGAAAGAAGCTAACCAGTCATGATACACTACCATTCAACAGCACCAACCATTACACTACCATTCAATTAATGCTTTTATTCATTAAGAATACATTAAATTGATCAAAAGTGACAGTAAAGACACAAAAGATTTCTATTTCAAATAAATATCAAAATTCTTTTGAACTTTCTTTTTCGTACATTGAATCCTGAAGAAAATGGATCAGTTTCCACAAAAATATGAAGCAGCACAACAGTTTTCAACACTGATAATAATCAGAAATATTTCATGAGCAGCAAATCAGCATATTCGAATGAATTCTGAAGGATCATGTGACACTGAAGACTGGAGTAATGATGCTGAAAATTCAGATTTGCATCACAAATTACATTTTAAAATATATTCAAATAGAAAGCAGTTATTTAAATTGTAATACTATTTCACAATATTACTGTAGTTTTGATCAAATAATGCAGTCTTGATGAGCAGAAGAGACTCTTTTCAAAAACATTTGAACAGTAGCTGATAAATATCAATAGGCCTGCTCTAACGCAGACATGTTTTAATGGAAAGAGACAAAAATGGCTATATCTTGTCCTTGTAGATCTGATGTCAGCGTATTGTCAGTGGATCCCAGAGTCTCTCCATGGAGAGGTCAGTAAAATCTGGCCACCGATCTGACACACGGACATACAGTGACCTCTGACCTGTCTGACCACATGCCTGACCAGCACAGCAGGACACACGTGCCATAAGACATTTTTAATGAACAAGATCTTCCTGCTTTTGCCTCATTCTCTGACATCACACGGATGGATTACTCTGAAAGCCTGTGGACAGATAAAGAATTCCAGTGTAAAAAATGTTGGCATCTCTTCAGGCATCTGAGTGGAAACTGGACTTTAGTAAACGTATCTTCACAGATCATAACACCAGAACAAATAAATTCCTTTTTTATGTCTCCACACTGTCTCTTCTTGCCTTTATCACACTACAGAATGTTTGCTAACAGCAGTGATGAAGAGTTGAGGGAGAACAACTGCATACTCTCTTAAGCACAGTATATTTATCTAACAACGTTTCATCTAGTAGACTCTGTCAGGGAATCATCCTCAAAACTTTGACAAAGGCTACTAGCTGAAACGTTGGTAAATAAATAGCCTATGCTTAAGAAAGTGTGCAGTTGTTCTCCTTCAACTCTAGTTTTTTCCCTCAGCTTGCACCTCCATAGGTGTGCGTCTGCTCTGTCTTATTTGCTAACAGCAGTGAGCATCACTAATACTATAACGTTAGTGATCAGACCTCTAAAGTTCAGTGTGTGCGTCGTCCTGCAGCGGTTGATTCCTCAAATCATGCGTGTTTTTGAGGAAAGGTGTTCTGGTACTTTATTAAGAGATCAGATGCATTGTTTTCATCTGCTGGACTATAAAACAAGTGAAAAAAATCCCACAATGCACATTTTCACAATTTTTTGTTTGGTTTCAAATTTATGTAACATGTATTTGTGTAATTTTGATTTCACTTTCACAAAATAGTGTGATAGTGAAATATGTATTTTTTTATTACTATACTTTTTAAAATATATATTATAAATTATAAGTATTATAGCATTCCTCCAGCTCAAACAGTAAAACAAATGTGTAAATGTAGATTTATAATATTGGATTATTATATAAGTTAATTGTTTTTTTCCATTTTGGTCGAGAAAGAAAATGACTTGCCTTGAAGAAAATGAAGCCTATTTTTAGACAGTGTTATTGAAGTATTGAGTTACTTTTTAAGTTTTTATTAATATTTTTTTCATTTTTATATTTTTATAGTTTTTTTTAATGTCTTTATAGTTTTTATTATTTTTATTTTAGTTTTAGTTCTTTTAGTATATCAAGTTAAACTAAATGAAAATGAGAAATGTTGCCTTAAATAGCTGAAATAAAATAATTTTAAGATTTTTATATTTTTTATTTCAGATTTCTATCTATCTATCTATCTATCTATCTATCTATCTATCTATCTATCTATCTATCTATCTATCTATCTATCTATCTATCTATCTATCTATCTATCTATCTATCTATCTATCTATCTATCTATCTATCTATCTATCTATCTATCTATCTATCTATCTATCTATCTATCTATCTATATATATATCTATATATATATCCACATGCACACATAATTATACGTCAATATTTTGATTATATTTTTTTTCCAATCACGTTTTACCAAATCCACACCACATTAATCTTAATAACTACTATTAATTTTGTATTTAATCATTTATAAGTAATATATAATTGTTAAGGAAAGCTGGAAATGAAAAACACCTTAAATCCAGGAGTGCATAATTATTAAGCAGGTTTTCTTTTATAGTTAAAATGGGCCCAAAAAAGAGATTTAACTCAGACTGGAAAGCAAAAAAATATTATATGCTCATGAGAAGGATGCAATATTAATGCAATACAAGAAATTGTGAAATTAAGGTGTGACCAATGGACAGCAAAACACTCATTGGTTCAGCAGGGTCACTAAAACAGGCCAAGAAAAAAAGACACTGCAAAAAAAAAAAAAGACAGAAAAGAAAAAGGAATTAAGGTGAAGAATTTGGTGTGAAACCACCAGGAACCCTTTAGTCTCTAGCACCACCATATATAGAGACACATATCAGGGTTAATAAAGCCCCACAGATTTATATATCTCACTATCTATATGGCTGTTTTCACACTTCTCTATTTCACCTAAGGAAACAGTTTTGTCTGCTTGTGTAGTTGACCTATACATTACTTAGGCTATGAGAGTTAATTTAGGGTGTAAGATAAGATCTCTTGAATATTTCTCTACTTGTCTAGTGAGTTCCTAACATGGGCCCCTCCCTCGAGCGCTGCTGACACCCACACAGAAAGTGAATTACAGAGAACATGGATTGTTTCTCAGTCACTTTCAAGTGCTTTGTTACATGACTGCAGTGATACCGTCCACTCAAGTGCTGCTTTTGTTGTTTCGATCTGCTCGGCTGTTGGGGATGGAAAAATGCAAGAATTTGCGCAGCTGCTGCTGAGATGTTACATAAGTGAGGTGTGCATGAGTGGCCTGAGGTTTACAGCTCGACACGCTGAACCTCTTCTGGGCACATTCTGTCTTCTGTCGCATTTCAGCAAGTCTGGCACTGACTGTTACTACAGGACCGAACACAAAGAGGCCTTGAAGTAAAGTAAAAAAAAAAACTTTCCGATTTCATTCGAGCTGCATAGGCGTGTAAAGGATTGAATAATGCAGCACATGAGTTACTCACACACACACAAGTACCTGCACTTCTCTTTAAGTAGCTAATTTCTTTGTACTTTTGAGTCATCTAAGAGGATCTCAAAAAAATGTCATATTCCACAACCCACAGTTTATTTAACTTTCTTTTTTTTTTCTTTTTTTTTTTTTCAAGAAAATAATTTTCTTACTATTTTTAGGACCATTAAGATTTTTTGCATTGGCACTATTTTCTAAGCAATTTTTTATTTTCATTTGGTGATGAAGATTTTTTGAAATACCTATTTTTAGGAGCATTAAGTTTCTTTTTGAACATTACGCTTTTATTATTTTCATGATAATTATATTCATAGTTTACTCATTACTGTTTTTGGGGAAAATTATGTTGTATATAAGTGTTATTTTAGTATTATTTATATACTATTATAGATTTTTATACATTTTTTGAATTGGCTTTTATTTTCATTTTCATTTTAGTTTAATGTTTCATGTTCAGTTTTAGTTTTGTTTATTTCCATTTATTTCAGTTATATTTATTACTTTTTGTAGTGCTTCAAGGCAACATCTAAAATTTTCGTTTGGTTTTAGTTTACATTTTTCGTGTAATATTTTTTTTTTATTTCAATTCACAAAAATGTTTTGGATAGCTTTAGTTCATAATAACAAGACTGAAGTCTATCACTCTAAAAAATGCTGGGTTGTTTCAACCCAAGTTTGGGTCAAAAATGGACAAACCCAACCATTGGGTTACATTTTTAAATGCATTTTTGACCCAAATTTGGGTTAAAACAACCCAGCATTTTTTAGAGTATATATATATAATATACTTCAGACTTATTATAGACTTATAGACTTCAGAAATTAATATTTGGAGGTTAAATGCACTTAATTGCTATGAAAATAATTTCAAAATCTAATCAAAAGACTCTTACTGTGTGTTTACGTATGTGTGTGTATATGTATATATATATATATTTATATATATATATATATATATATATATATATATATATATATATATATATATATATATATTTAATTGCAGTGAAAATAATTTCACAATCAAATCAAGACTATTACTGGCTTCATTTGTATTTGGTATGTATCGTTATTTTATGCATTTCTATGTTCATTTTGTACTGTATATTTGAAATGGTCGGTGACTTCACTCGTGTATGTAACTTTGTTTTCAGAAGTGTGTGTGTGTGTGTGTGTGTAGGATCCCTCCCTGCCTTCAGGGAAGTCAGAGGGGGAGGGTAACGCTCACTGATCTCTCGCAAAATGGAGTGAAGCAGCGTCACGCCCAGTGAAACATGCCTGCTGTGGGCTGAGTGGGAGGAGAGGGAGGGAGTGGCCGGCCGAGGGAAGGAGACACTAAAAAGACGTGTTGGGTCAGACACACCTGACAGCTCTCCAAACACACACGGCACAAAGCAGGAAGAGTGTCCCGACAAAAAGAGAAAACCAGCAGCTACCGAAAGGGAAAACCAGAGGAAGAGAAATGAGGGACGCCGTGAAGAAAGGAAACAGAGAGAAGAGAACTATGGGTAAGAGTTGCCTTGTTCTGATTCATTCCTGTCTCCTCCCTCTCTGAAGTTCTTCCTGATGTTTTACTCATTGTCCTGGTGCTTGGGATCAAGCTTTCTTTTTGCGAAATAATTCATCATCCAGTTAGAAAAATGAAGTAATGCATGAAACTTGTATTAAAACGGCTCGTTCAAAACAACTCGTGAACAAACACATGAAGTTGTGATGAAGTTTATGGTGCTGCACTTTAGAATTAAACATTCTCTCGCTGCAAAACAAACACCAGCCTTCACCTTTGACCTCCTGATATGTGGTGTCCTCCCACTTCTCGTGGCTGTCTACTCCTTCACTTCTGTCGTTCTTTCACTCACAAACACACGTGTTTAAAACTAAAGGATCTCATGTGTGAGATTCCTCATGGCATCGGGTCAGAGCTCACACTCGCTGACATTCCTGTCTTTCATCAGGAGCGTCACTCTCAGGGCAAACGCAACTTGACATGAACGCGTCACTCTCCAGGCACTTGCTGAGTGATGTGGTGGTGTTCATCATAACTTTTTGTGCTCCTTTACCCAACTTCTCATGTTATAATCAACACTTGTGCCATAATGTAAACTTTTCAAATCATTCTTTGGTGTAGTGGATAATATCTGGAGTGGCAACTGAAAGGCTGTAGGTTTGAATCCCGCACTGGTTTATCTTATTTTTAGTTTAAATATAGTAAAAAAAAAAAAAAAAAAAAAAAAAATTCAACAGAGCTTACAAGTACTACACATTAATTAATGTATTGTTTTTTACTTTTTTTTTTCTTCAAGAAAATGAAGCCTATTTTTAAATTAAGACCATTACGTTTTTTTTGCACTGCGACACTATTTTCATGACAATTATAAGCACAATTTAATACTTACTGAAATTGTAAAATTGTTACGTTTATATATATATATATATTTATACATGTTATATATTTTATTTTTCCACATTACAGTAACATATATGTATATATACAGAGCTGGGTAGTAACGTATTACATTTAATCTGGATTACGTAATCAGATTCCAAAAAATGAAGTACTTATAATTAGAGTAAACTACTTTTTAAAATACTCAGACTAGTTACTTTTTTATGGATTACATATTACTTACACAGTATCAGTAAGTTGTTCACAATTAATTGATTCTCCTAATTTTTCATTTTTTTAACGTTTATATTTTTTTCATAATAAACCTGTTTCTTATATACATTTGTGATTCTTTTAGTTTTTCCGGTGGTGAAGGGGAAATATAGATGAATATATATAAAATATATCAATATTTCAATATTTGATTTTGTAATGTTGCTGTTTTCTAAATTTACTTAATTTTAAGTAAATATGTTTTTAAATCATAAGATGTGATTTTGTTTTATTCAGTGTTAATATCAGCAAACACTTACAGGTACATTAGTGTCAGTATTTTGAAGTATTACCTGTCCATACATTGCACTTTAAAAAGAATCTGTTGAGGCTCTTGTTGGTGAATAGAATATATTTTTTGGAAGTACAAGATTATCCTACAATATATGTGACATCAAATAAGGGTTAGAACAAAAGTAATCTAAATGTAATCCAAAAGTAGTCCAATTACGTTACCAAAAACATGTAATCTATTATATTACTGATTACAATTCATATATATATATCTATATATATACAATAGTGTTGTAAAAATTAAGGTGTTAATGTATGCAATTATTTTTTTCAGTTTAATCGCGTTAAAATTATTTAATGCAATTAATTCAGTATCCGTTTTTCCATCATAAACACTTTTAAACCATTCAAGCGGCACAAGACAAATGCTGTCTGTGAATGTCGTGTCTGTGTGACACACAAAGACGCGCGCAGGTATCGAGTTCTTTTTCGCAAACAAACAATGACACAGAATTATTCCAAAATGCCTGTTTTGTCATCGAGTATCCTCATAAGAGCAATCTTAAATTAGTTAAATAACATCTTAAATGAACTTAAAGAGTTGTGAGAAAATGAGATGCGCGTCAGAACCGCAGCGGCAGCTCTTAAAGTGACAGCAGCCTAATAAACCAGTTGCTGATGTCTGTCATTAATGTTAATCAAAGAACAAAGGTAAAAGCTAAAATGTTTGATACACACAACGGATGTTCCAGTTCTGCGGAAATGTTCATATGCTTGATCAAGATGCTTCACCTTAGGTTAATCAGGTTAACCGTCCTAGTTATTAGAAGTGACAGGCCTATACAGACTTTGTGCTGAGTTGAAATTCTCATCATTCATAAAATTGCACACATGCCCTAACCATACTGTTTATTAAATATTTTTGATTAATTTATGGTTAATGGTAAAAGCGCACACCCAGTTCCATTTAACACATTTTACGATGAATGCATTCCTTTGTAACCACAGATCAAGCATTGGTTTACAAAAGGTTAAGCTTTGTATTTACCGTGACCTATAAAGTACATGTGACCCATAGCTTGAACAATAGTTTTTGTGCCGTAGAAGAACGATGATGCATCTCATCCTGAAGGCCGCCGTGACACCATCAAGCTGTTTGTTGTGTTTAATGTTTAATGCGAGTGAGTTTCCAGCTCCGAGTTCATCTGGAGTTTTTCTTCATAATGTCCAGTCGAGTCTCAGATAAAGTGTGGTGTATTAGTACTAGTAATAGCCACTCATCCAGTGCTTGTTATCTGCTCGCACTAGCCAGGGGGAAGTTTGGAAGATGTCTGGACAAGCTCATGGCGTATCAAGCTGAGTCTTGCTGTTGTTAGAGATTTTAGACTTGCCTACAAATCCAACAAAAGAGACTCAAAGCTTTGACTCTTTGAATGGATCTGATCTTTTTAAAAGTACTATGACTGTACCATATCAGATAGCAATACTGTGGTACTGTTTAATATACAGACACGTGATTGAATTTGTTTCTCATGATCCTAGAAAATAAATGCTTGAAATTAGTTTTGTAGAAAAATCTGTTGATAAATCTGTAGATGAATTTTGACTATGTATGAATTTCTTCAAAAAACTTAACAATTATTCTTGGTTTATTTATTTCAGAAAACAACTAGTTTTTATATTGACATTTACATTTTATTTTTATTTTAACCTTAATGGCATTTTCTTTCCAATTTGTTTATTAAACAATCTAACAATAATTGAATCAAGAAAAAAAAAAAACTGAAGCTGAAAAATAAAAACAGATACACATCTTGTGATTTGTATTATTATTATTATTATTATTATTATTATTATTATTATTATTATTTTAAACAATTTAGCTTTCCAAGTAATTGCATCTTGTTTTAAGGATGTTTCGATATTTTTACAGGAAGATAAATCAACCTTATTTTATTTTATTTTATTTTATTTTATTTTATTTTAATTTAATTTAATTTAATTTAATTTAATTTAATTTAATTTAATTTAATTTTTAATTTAATTTAATTTAATTATTTTATTTTATATATTTAAGAAAGAATTGATAATTCAAAAATAAAAAAATAAAAATAATATTATAAACAAATAACAAATGTATTAATATTATTAAAATTATTACTTAAAAATAATGATTAGATATTTTTACATGAACATTAATCAAGCTTTTAATTTATTTAAAAATGTTGTAATTAAAATAAAAAAATAAATAAAATGTATATATTTCAAATTTTTATATTTATTTATTAATGAAATATATTTAAAAATAATGATAATTAGATATTTTTACAGGAAGATAAATCAATTTATTTTATTTTTTATTTTATTACTTTATTTAATATATTTAAGAATGAATTGATAATTCAAAAATAAAAAATAAAAATAATATTATAAACAAATAACAAATTTATTACTATTATTAAAATTATTACTTAAAAATAATGATTAGATATTTTAACAGGAAGATAAATCAAACTTTTTTATTTTTTATTTTATTTTATTTTTTATTTTATTTTATTTTATTTTATTTTATTTTATTTTATTTTATTTTATTTTATTTTATTTTATTTTATTTTATTTTATTTTATTTTATTTTATTTTATTTTATTTTATTTTATTTTATTATTTTGAATATTTATGTCCAGACTTCACGGCTACTGTATACAATGGTATTAAATGATAACTATGAAATTATCAAATAATCTTGTACCATTGTATTTATATGGTGCATCAAGGTACTTTTAAATAAAATAATGGTATTTTGATGGTACATATCCACAAAACATTGTACTGCAATGGCAGCATGTCTAAAAAACACGGTAGTACCATGGAGCTCTTGAGTTAGTGCACTCTAGCATGGAAAACCTTTATTGTTCTTTCTTCAGTTTCTTTCATGGCATTTGGACAGATTTCCTAACTCTCTTATGTAACTTTTGTTTTGGCTTGAAGCATATTTTTGAGCTCAAAGTGAAGAATGCTTTACCCCCCTTCACTCTGCAGATGTCTCATGTTCAGAGAATGGGAGAAAAGCGAATGTAAGCAAAAAAGACGATGACGGGTCATTTCCTGTGAAGGTTCAGGGTGCAGGTGTCGAGCCTTTTGAGCTGCAGGTGAGCTTTCATCATCAACGCTAGTCAAATATACATCCATGAATAAAGTGGGTTTTGGGGTGGTGTAACCTCAAATTTAATAGTCTAGATTGTGTTGATCAGCAATGCAAATATTTTCAAATACGTCTGTCAACAGAACATCAAAAGATGCAAAGCACTTATCATGCAGCTTAAAAGTTTGCTGATGTTTTGAATGTTTTCTCCGCAGGTTCATGGATTCTGGCTGGTCCAGGATGCCATCATGACCGTACTGGGCAGGGAGGAGGTGGCACCTCGCACATCGATCGCTCTGGCCCTTTCAGGTGTGACCCTTGACCCCATGAGTGAGCTCCAGGACGTCAAGGGCTTCAAAGCTGGAGTCACTCTCCGTTTAGTGGAAGGTAAACTGCATTTTATTAATATTACATACATTTTTATTAATACTATTTATTCATATTTTGAATTTGATTTTTTTTATTTTAATATATTTTCAGTTTTATTTTTATTTTAGGTTTTATATATAGCTCTAATTTATTTATTATGTAGTTTAGTCATTTTAGCACTTCAAATTATTTCAGTTAGTTGCCAAGGGAGCATTTCTAATTTTCTTTCAAGTTTAAGATTTTCAATAATATTCATATTTTAGTTCATTACAGCTTTATTTCAATTACCAAAAATGTTTAATAGTTTTACTTTTCCACTGGAAAGCTCATTAATATTCATTAGGGGTGTGACGAGACGGGTATCTCACGAGACGAGACGAGACGAGACTCGAGATTGAGTTCACGAGACGAGACAAGATTTTTACACACTATTTTTAAGAAATCCGCAATGGCGAAATACATGACTAGAAAAAATATTCTGCAGGTGTATTTGAAATGTTTTAACTAATCATCTTGTAGTGAATGTCATTCAGTTCTACTTTCGGAGTATGAATTATCATATGCAGTAAAAGACAACAATACTCAAGCACTGTAAAAGGTTTTGCCACAAACTCAACTGACTGACTTCTCTTCTGTATGATTTCAGTCTCTTCAGACCTCACTGTACATGATTTATGAGCTTCTACAACTTTTGACCTCCTAACTGAACTCCTTTCCACAAACTGATCATAGAAATAAAGACAGTATAAATAAAAATGGTAACACTTTACAATAAGGTCTCATTTATTAACATTAATGTATTAACCAACATCAACTAACAATGAGCAATATATTTGATACAGTATTTATTAATCTTTGTTTATGTCAGTTAATAAAAATAGTCATTCATTGTTAGTTCATGATAGTTCACAGTGCATTAACTAATGTTAACAAATGAAACCTTATTTGAGTGCTTAATAAGATTAAGAGAAAACTGTTATTCGTTTTCATGGTTTTCATCGTTTTCATAACACTTTACAATAAGTGCAACCATAATCGCACTCTGTCAATATTCAAAGTGCAAATAAGACCAAATTTTTCTTTGATACAGAGCTAAGAGATGGTTACTACACTGCCCAGCCTAAGATAGCTTTCATATTGAGAGATATTTGCATTCATCAGGGAGCCGCTTTCTAAATGCGGGGTATTGAAAGTGCGTTTGAATGCGCGCGCGCGTTTACTTTCACTTTCAGCGATCGCGCGTACTTTTTAAATATGGAGCAGCGGGGACCGTTATCCAAATTAATTAAATTTACTTTTACATTACATTTACATTTAGTCATTTAGCAGACGCTTTTATCCAAAGCGACTTACAAATGAGAGTAGTAGAATCAATTAAATCAACATGAGAACAACAGTATGTAAGTGCTGAGTGAAGTCACAGTTATGTCAGTAAAGTGCTCATAGCGAATTTTTTTTTTTTTTTTTATAAATAAATAAATACACAGATAGGAGAAGAATTAAATGTATTATATTAAAATACAAAGCAAAATGACAGTGGAGGCGTAATGTAAACGTAGCGGTGGCATATTCTTTCCTAATCATCCTAACGCTCTGTCATGGCAACATCACAAGACTACTTTTTGCCTCGACGAGAAATCTCGTCACACTGTAGTCTCGCGAGATCTCGTGACGCAAGATCTCGTCACGCCCCTAATATTCATTGACAAAAACCGAACCATGCGTAATTTGAACCGCTAGTTCCCACAGTTTTTGATCACAGTTTCGGTATGGTTCGGCATGTGCTATGTTCAGGAAAAAAGGACTACTGTCAAAAAAATAAAGAAAATAAGAACAAGTAATCAAACTACAAGCAACAGCACAAATAAATAGAACAGAGCAAAGATACAAATAAAATAAACAGTGCTTTTCAAGTTTGTCAGGTAGGTCTAACATTATTTCAGGCACAGAAATTGAATAAAATAATCAAATCTAAAATAAAATTGCATATTTGACTGTATAAATTAAAGATTACAGAAGTTATTTAATCAAGAGCAGTGAGTGATTTCCTTGTCTTTTGTTTTTTGATTAACATTAAAAACACAGACAGCAGGAATATTAGGCTGCTGTCACTTTAAGACATAATGAATCCAGTACACTGATACTGTACGTTCACTTAAGACGTAACCGACTATGTCTGCTAGGATACTCCCCAAGATGGGCATAACGACAATATTTGGAGTGAATGTGTGAGAAGATGTGTGTGCGCGACTATGACCAGCTGGTACCTGGTTTTTATTGTGAGTCCAAGTTTGTCTACAAGTCTAGCCTGGACCAGCTAGAAACCAGCTACCATGTTCCAAAGCACAGCAGCCAGTTTAAGTTGATTTAAGCAAGAATTTCCACAGGGATCAGTGGGGGATTTTACTATACTGGTTTTGCAACTTCTTGATTTCATTGCAAACCGTTTGATGGCACACTAATGAAACCTTTCTCAGAGCCAAGTGAGTCACATGGCACTCATTATGAGTAGTGTGGGAAAGTAGAGGATTGAATAGATTATTTTTATTGCTCATTGGAAAAACACAAGATGAGACGCATTGAAATTCAGCAGATCAATGAGGCTGGAGAAAAGGCCTGATTTTGGTGTAATAAAGTAAGCTTTGTGTGCATGTTATAGAGCCGTACTCCCCTCGGTCGGCACAGGCTCACCTGGCACGTGTGCAAGAGATGTTAAAAGCTGCCAGACCCCAAGATGCCTTGATGGAGGGCCGGTCACCCGCTGTATTGAACACACTCACCCAAACGCATGGTAGATCTTTTTTTTTCTTGTGTTACTTCTTTGTGCACAAATGCTCTCATGAAGTACATAAAAGTGCTTGCATTCTCTACTGCTTCTGAATAATTTGAAATGCATTCATTATTGTTATGCCCATGTCAATGAGACTCTTGAATTGTGTGTATTAGAAGCCCCTCCCACTCTGCACTCAAAGAACAGACGAGCCAATAGTAAGACAGAGCAGTCTGCTGAAGCCCCGCCCCCTCCTGCTTACATTCTGCCTGGAGTTTCAGAACTTCCTCCTTTGACGACCCTGCTGCCCACCAACACACCCAGCGAAGTGCGTCAAATAACACACAAATAAACCTTGTTTGACATTTGAGTTTTTCACTCTTATAATAAATGCAACTGATTCTTTTATAGGCTCCCAGTTACCTGCTCGATCTGTCACTCAGCTGCTGGAACCCTCCTCCTGGTTTCCGGAAACTGCAGGGTGACTTCCTGTATATCAGTGTCCACACTCTGGAGGGCAAACAGTGTGACATCACTTCCTGCCCACGTGGGTTTTATCTGAACAGGTAAGACTCTGTGTTATGACTATGTTTGTATAGTTGCATGCTACCATACTACTTTCTTCTTTTTTTTTTGCATTAAAATCCATGATTTCTTGATCTCGCTGCCAAAAGTTACATTTTACACAAAACCTATAATAAAAAAAGCAAAAAAAACCCTAACAACAAAAAAAGTCAAGATGAAATAAACAAGCAATGCAGCTGCACAAAGGTCATGTGACAAAAATGTAGTATACTACTGTAAAAAAATGTTGATTTTTGCATTGCATTTTTTATATTGTTTCGAATACGATTTCCAAAATATAGTAGACACTACACAATATATACTATATTTTGCATAAAGTCCATTTTTAATGTCATTAATGTTTTCAAAAATTTAATTTTCATTATTGTAAAGGAAAAAAAGCTATATATATTTATATATTTTATTTATGCTGAATAATATAAAAAAACCTCTATTGTATTTTATATTTGCAGTTATTTTTATAGATATTTTTTTATAGGTTTGAGAATGTAATTGGATTATGGGAATTACAAAAAAAGTCAAAGAATATTTAATTGTCCCAAAGGGAAATTTGTTATTTATGTTGCTGCATAGACAAAAATAACAAAGCCCATCACAAAACGATCAAACATTACCACAGACACAAATATTATGTATAATATCTAAACCAAGCTGTATTTTTGATTCAGGTCAACCCTCGATGTGTTTGACCCTCGTCCTGCTCAGTCTACTCCAGTGTGCCACTGTCTGACCGACCTGCTGTCCCACATCAGCCCACAGTTCAAACACAACCTCGGCGCACTGCGGCACAGGTGACCCTCAGACACTCTTACGGCACTCACATGTACTTTAGAGCAGTTCACTGAGCGTCTCTGTCCATTCAGGCCCTCTCTGCCGGTTGAAGAGACGCTGTCCACTCCGTACCGCACACTCAGCTGGCTGGGCGTCTCCTCGCTTCACTCGCACAAATCCAGCTTCAGCTGCCGGCTGGGCCTGGACCAGGACCTCAACGCACAGGTACACACACCTGTCCTACACTCACATGTTTCAGTGCAGCTCTATATTAATGACTGTGCACCAGTGCGAATAGCAGTAAAAAACTGTAGTAATGAAATTAATATAGTATGAAATGAAATAAAATGAATTATCTATCTAAAAAGAGAATAAATTAACTAAAATAATTCATTTTATTATATTAATATACATTAACATCAGCAATTTTACTTGTAATGAGAATTCTCATTGGAAGTTAATTTGCTGAAGTGTCATGAAAAAAAAATCACAATGCAAAAAAAAAAAAAAAAAAAATCTTAATGATGTACAAAATATGTTTGATGTACAAAATATTCTTTTGATTCTGGAGTGAAGTATTGGAGTGTTTTCATGTGATTTACCCCAAAAATAGTAGTAATGAAAATAATATAAAATGTAATATTATTTAATAGTAATTATTATAAGTTAATATTTTAAAAATATAACACATAGAATAAAGTAAATAAATAAAATTAAATAAAATGGAATGTAATATTATTTAATACTAATTAATATAAATGCATCTTTAAAAATATATGGTTACACTTAAAATATAAGGTTACACTTTATTTTAATGTGTCTGTGTAACAGTGTAATTATACAAGTAAGTTCTGAGTAATAATAATTAACTACATGTACTTACTATAGAGTTAGGGTTAGGATGAGGGTTTGCTTTAGGGTTAATTGCATGTAATTATGCATAATTTATAGTTATTACTACAGTAACTACATGTAACATGTAACAATGACACTGTAAAATAAAGTGTTACCAAATGTAATATTATTTAATACTAATTATTATAAATTAATATTTAAAAAGATAATAAATAAAATAAGTAAGTTCTATTATACTATATTATAATTTGTAATGGTTTTATTTTGGATAAGGAAGCATGGGATAATGGCAATTTTTGGCTAAATTTTTATATCTTGTGTCTTGGTATTTGTCACGGTGAAGCAGATATTGTTCCTCAGTCTCATCTTCACTTGACTCTCTCCCTCTCTCTGTTCTCCTTGTGCTTTTTCCCCCCTGTCTGTCTGTGTGTGTCATGTTCACATGTTTCTCTGTGTGTTTTAGGCTCCTGACTGGAATAAGGAGCTTCAGGCAGCCAGAGATCTTCCTCAGAGAAGTCTGGAGGAGAGACTTCAGAGAGACAGAGCATTACTGCAGGTCTGAGCACACTTTTACCTAGATATCCATGTGACGGCATAGCACAGGCTTCTACTGTTTCCATATAACGCTAATTATTATTACTACAGACTAAGCCAAACCAAACGTTAGCTCTACCTACAAAATGTCTTGTATTACTTTATTTATGAATCATTTTTACCTATTTGAATTTCTCCAAGGGGATGTTTTTTGCTATTTTGTCAACAAAGTATAAATAAAGATAAAATATTAAAAGTATAATTCATCCCAAAATAAAAATGATCCCATGTCAGTATGTCATGCGTCAGGTCAAAAATTACGCTTCCGCTGGAATCGACACGTGTATGGAAGCCAGTGAGTTTATAAAGTTATAAATATGGATATTTTTCTTACAAAAATCCATCGCTTCACTTCAGAAGGCTTTTATTAACTCCCTGGAGTCGTATGGATTACTTTTATGATGGATGGATGTGCTTTTTTGGGCTTCAAAATATCAGTTATATCAGAATTAACTCCCATTATAAAGCTTGGACGAGCCAGAATATTTTTTAATATAACTCCGATTGTGTTTGACTGAAAGAAGAAAGTCATATACTATCCCTTTAACTGCTGTACATTTATCAGTAGCGTGTTTTTTTTTCAGCAAACATCCACATCACTGTTTGTCCGTCACACTGTGTTGAACATTAAAAGTCCAGTTCCTTTTAGTGAATCAGTTTAGTTCAGTTCAATGAATCAGTTCAGAAAACTTAAAGGGTTAGTTCACCCAAAAATGAAAATGATGTCATTAATGACTCACCCTCATGCCGTTCCAAACCCGTAAGACCTCCATTCATCTTCAGAACACAGTTTAAGATATTTTAGATTTAGTCCGAGAGCTTTCTGTCCCTTCATTGAAAATGTATGTACGGTAGACTGTCCATGTCCAGAAAGGTAACAAAAACATCATCAAAGTAGTCCATGTGACATCAGTGGGTTAGTTAGAATTTGTTGAAGCATCGAAAATACATTTTGGTCCAAAAATAACAAAAACTACGACTTTATTCAGCATTGTCTTCTCTTCCGGAATCCTTTCCATTGAATTGATTCCATTGAATTGATTCCATTGAATTGATTCCATTGAATCCTTTCATCTATCGGGAGTCATTAATGACATAATTTTCATTTTTGGGTGAACTAACCCTTTAATATTTTTTAAATATTTAAAATATTTTATTATTTTATTGCATTGCATTGCTTTGAAAACCATAGTTTCCAAGCAGCTTTTACACCGCTTCTTAACTTTCATTGTATGTTCCTGCAGGTGAACAGCGCTTTTGTGTGGGCTGTTGCTCAGGCAGCAGAGAAGGTGATCGATGGTTTTGTTGACCCAATCAACGGTTCTCACGAGGACCCGGCGTTCTTATGCGGCGGGGTGTTCATGAGTATGCCGACACACAGAGAGGAGTGGCTGGGAGGAGAACGAGGTCACAGAGCCGCTCAGCGCCTCGAGCTGCGGTGTGTTCAGGCTTACAGCGACCTGAGCGGAGACCTCCAAAACCTGCACACCATCCCCACCGCGCTGGCCGACTATCGCGGCGTTCGGCTTTCTGCGCAGGGTCTAGCACCTGGTCTTCAGGGCCCCGAGCAGGCTGAGGTTCCCAATGGCCTTTTATACGGCTTCAGCGCAGGGCCACTGGAAAATCCATCCAGACGGAAACTCCTAGAACTGCTAGCTCAGGCGGCAAAGGCTCTTTCTCTGCAAAGACATGCGGTTCTGGGGCCGTCCGGGCATCAGTTGCCCCTCTTCACCTCTGTAGATGCTCAGGGGATACTGGGGGCCGATGGTCGGTATTACCTGCTGGATGTGTATCGTACTATGCCTGCTGATGCCAACTTCCAAGTGGAAGACGGAGAAGAAGGAAAAGAAACAGAACACAAGGAAGGCAGTTTTCCCAGATGTCACCCTCATGTTTTGTGTCGTTTACGGCCGGAGCTAGTGAAGGCGTTCATTCAACACAAGTGAGTTTTGACAGGTTTCCAAAGCCTACCATTGGTCGATCAAACAGATAGCCCCGCCCAAAATTCACACCATTGGTTGAGTGTGTTGCGATTGCTGATATTTATATGGCCAAAAACATGATGGACAAAATGCACAGAAATATCAGTTGTCACTCAGTTTCCCAATAATATTTTAAAGGCTTAGTTTTAAGATAAATCTCTTGAATGCAATGCAATACAATGATAATTGAGAGATGAACAAATAAAGCCTGATGATCATATTTGATACTCCCATTTTAACGTGACTTTTCTAAAACGTAAAGGATAATCAAGTTGCTTCAGTCCAGTAACTTCATTTTAAATTATTACAATATAAAAATTATTCTTAAATTTACCTTATAAAACAACAGTTTTCCACACAATCTCATTATGTGGGCAGAAACAAATCGTATACAAAAGTTTGCATGTTAAACTAGGATAGGAGAAAGTTTTTAAACATCCTTTAACTTGCACACTTCTCATTTAAATGTACAAACGGTTTACACAATTTGAGCACAATGAGCACAATTTGTCTTCGTATTTCAGACATGCTCAGTTCACGCAGCGAGTGAAGGCTTACATGGAGGAGAACGGAGGAGTGGAAGAGTGTATGACATCTGGTGAGAACAAAAAGAAGTGTCATGGGATGTTGCACTAGGTGTCTGGTTTCAGAGGAAGGATTTAATGTGTGTATTTGTGTTTTGTCAGGTGACTCTCGAAACATAGATGCAGTAAGAAAAGCTTGCAAAGATGTGGGATCCGTCAGTGACATCATCTTTGAGATGCGTTTCAACCCTAATATCTTCTCCCCAGGTCAGGAAAAGCTTAAAGTCAGAAAAATTGGCAACACTTTAGTTTAGTGTCCAATTCTCACTACTAACTGGTTTCTTATTAGTATGCATATTACTAGGATATTGGCTGTTTATTAGTACTTATAAAGCACATATTAATCTGCATGATCATATTCTTTATCCCTTTAAGTTTAGGTAGGATTAAGGGATGGTTCACCCAAAAATGAAAATTTGATGTTTATCTGCTTACCCCCAGGGCATCCAAGATGTAGATGACTTTTTTTCTTCAATCGAACGCAAATGATGATTTTTAACTGCAACCGCTGCCGTCTGTCAGTCAAATAATAGCAGTAATTGGGAACTTGAACAATAAGAGTCGAAAAAACTTCCATAGACAAATCCAAATTAAACCCTGCGGCTCGTGATGGCACATTGATGTCCTAAGACACGAAATGATCAGTTTGTGCGAGAAACCGAACAGTATTTATATAATGTTTACCTCTAATACACCACTATGTCCAACTTCGTTCAACTTCCGGTTAGTGAGGTCTGATCGCGCTCTGACAACGGAAGTGATGTCTCGCGCTCATTGAAGTATATGGGCGAGACATCACTTCCGTCATCACAACGCGTTTTTTGACCTCACTAACAGGAAGCTGAACGAAGTTGGACATAGTGGTGTATTAGAGGTAAAAATTATATAAATAATGTTCGGTTTCTCGCACAAACCGATCGTTTCGTGTCTTAGGACATCAATGTGCCGTCACGAGCCGCAGGGTTTAATTTGGATTTGTCTATGGAAGTTTTTTCGACTCTTATTGTTCAAGTTCCCAATCACTGCTATTATTTGACTGACAGACGGCAGCGGTTGCAGTAAAAAATCATAATTTGCGTTCGACTGAAGAAAAAAAGTCACCTACATCTTGGATGCCCTGGGGGTTAGCAGATAAACATCAAATTTTCATTTTTGGGTGAACTATCCCTTTAACAACTACCTTACTAACTATTAATAAGCAGTAATTAGGAGTTTATTGAAGCAAAAATCATAGTTAATAGTAAGAATTGGACCCTAATCTAAACTGTGATCGATTAATATGCACTAAAACAAACTACATAAAAGCTCTGTTCCAAACCCTAGTGAGTTTCCTTATACTGTCTATTTAGGTGGTATCCAATGAAGTGGAGCCTAATAAGTGACTAGTTTTAAATGCTCATGTGAAGCTCATGGGAGGTGACATGTTTCTATGCTAATGCCATCAAACACATGTTATATTGGGTGAATTATACAACTATTTTATACGTTCTGGAATTGACTTTTCCATTTAGGATAAATAAGATGCTGCCTTAGAATTAGGCTAAAAGATTTCTTAAAAGCCATAATATTAAAACAGACTTGACATCACAAGTCTTAAAATGCTGTCTATGTAGGCAGCTTCACTAGGATTTGGAACAGAGCTACTGTAATATAGCCATATTTGTCTTGAACAGAAATCATCCATCTTTACAGCTAAACATAATAACTTTTGAAACTAGAAATTTAGTTAGAGACCTTAATTATTGTTTTCTCTCTCTTTGGGTAGGCGTGCAGTTTCCCAGCTCAGAAAGTGATGCCGTGGAGCTACAGAAGAGATTACTGAAGGAAGCAGCATCTTTCATCATTAATGACCAAATACCGGCATTTGTGAGTGTATTTTGCATTTTTATACATTACTGTTCAAAAGATTTGGGTTAAGTAAGATTTTTAAAGAAATACTTTTATTTATCAAGGATGCATTAAATTTACCAAAACTGACAGTAAAGACATTTATGTTAGAAAGGGCTTCTATTTCAAATAAATGCTTTTCTTTTGAACTTTCTGTTCATCAAAGAATCAAGGAACAAAAATGTATCAAGGTTTCCACAATAATATGAAGCAGCACAACTGTTTTCAACATCGATAATAATCAGAAATGTTTCTTGAGCAGCAAATCCTCATATTAAAATGATTTCTGAAGGATCATGTGACACTGAAGACTGGAGTAATGATGCTGAAAATTCAGCTTTGTTCACAGGAATAAATTGCATTTTAATATATATTACAATAGAAAACATTTATTTTAAACTGTAATAATATTTCACAATATTAGTTTTTCCTTTATTTTTGATAAGCCTTGGTGAGCAGAAGAGACTTCTTTCAAAACATAAATCTAAGCGACACATACAGTGCATATGCGTGAGAGAAACAGTGCACTGAAGTATCAACATGCACTTTCAGATGAACGACTGCATTCATGGCACTGACATACCGATGGATGGCGCTTCTTTACGACAAGCCCTCCATCATAAAGGCATAAACCTCCGCTATCTAGGTCAGCTGATCTTGTCCATCAGACAATCAGATCTCAAACATCAACTGAGACACATCACGGTGAGAAAATGATTTTACGATCAATAATACCTGGGTAGATTTTAAATTTAAGTTTAAATTTTAACTTTGCTAATCATATCTTACCATCTCTCTCAGAGGTTGGCGTTTGCAGAGATTGTGGTGCGTTGTGCCCAGCGGTTCTTCAGTGGCTACATTCAGGTATTTCATTTTACTTAGTCAAGTCAAATTTATTTATATAGCGCTTTTCGCATTTCACATCGTTTCAAAAGCAGCTTTACATGATGTTAATCTTTATAATATCCTAAATTTCCATGCTTTATAGTCATATTTAGCAGATTAGAGCTGAGCGATAATATAGTTTACATTTTACGATGATATAAGCAATGAAGCAGTTGAGATTTGCTATATAGCATACATCCCCCTATGCAACTATACTGTATGTATGTGGATAAAGTTATCCATATCCAATTTTATATATAGAGCTTGGTTTTGTTTAATCTACTTAATGAGTAAAAAAACATAAAATTGTGTCTGTTGTGTTGCTCAGGGAGTGGAGACGTCTAACCTGTCTGCAGCAGCGAGTCATTTCCTCTGCTGCTTATTGGTGCCTCACTTCAGTTCAGCATCAAACGGGGAGGAGTCTAAGAAGCGCTCCAGGAGGCGTGGCCGTGGAGGGGGAGGGGCTGCCGACAGCACGACATGGACCGCACTCAGCGGGAATGAACTGTGGAGTCAAATCTGTCAAGATGCTCAAGAAACATACAGAGTTAAAGAAGGACTAGGGTGAGCGAAGATCATTTCACTCTTCTCCAAATGTTTTAACCCTTTCATGTGACTTCATAAAGTCAGTTTTTTTGTATGCAGGTCAAATGTGGACCATCTAGTAGAGCAGTACGGACTCCAGAAGATGTCCTTGTTGAGAGAGATGTGCCTGAAGACTGGCATTCAGGTATTGTGTTGAACCGAGCAATGGTTAAATTTGAAAGAGCATACTAATATTTCTGCAATATGTTTGGTGGCTAAGGTTTGTCATGATTGCGTAATTGTAATCATTGGCGTTCTTATTATTATTCTTCCATTTCCGCTCTGGCAGCCCATAGAACCACTTGCGGGAAAGTTATGAAATTTGGCACACTGATAGAGGACAGTTTCAACATTACCTACAGCAAATTTGGCGTCTCTAGATAAAACTCTCTAGTGCCGTCCAAAGTTTCACTCATGTTTATGCTAATAATTTTTGAACCATGAGGGTTAGAAACTATTTTTTTCTCTGATTCCTCGACTCAATAAGATCCGATTGCACCCTATGACGTCATTTTCCATCATGAAACTTTTCCCGCCAAATTTTCCCGCCAAAAAAACTTTTTTGAACTCCTCTATTTTCATGAAAATCAAATCAGATCATCTGCAGACTATGCTGGCAAAAAGTTATAAAACAAAAGCTTTTTGATAAACCCAACCATTCTTGAATAACGCGCAAACAAATGCCAAATTGGACGCGAGGCTATATCTCTGCAATGCTTTAGTGTATGCTGACCACACTTGGTACGCTTGGTACATGTCATCACAAGAATGACATGAGGCTACATGCTGCATTTGGCACAGCGCCACCTACTGGTCTGGAGATGGCAAAATTGTCAATTTTTGCTTCTAACATCCGAACAGTTTGGCCAAAAATTATAAAACTGGTCTTTTTAGATTCAGGGCAGCATGCCGAGTTGAATGATATCTACTTTTACCATATCGGCCATTTTGCATTTTGTAGCAAAATGCTGTATTTTTTTGAACACATTAGCGTATCATTACGAAACTCTGTATGGGTCATCAGCATGATACCCTGAAGGAGCTTGAGAAGTTTCGAGACAGTGCCACCTAGTGGTGAAATCCAATATTCATATGCTCATAAATTTTGATGTGTTTGACTTATTTTCGTGGGTGTTATTTCCTTAGATTCCTGATTCCTTGCCGAGTCCAACAATCTGAATTGATAGCTTGTCTGCCATGCTTATGTCACAGAAAAACCCTTACATTTTGTGAATGTCCTGCAGCTCCGCCTCAGAGAATACATTCTTGACAACCGTAACAAAGCGCCCATCTCTCCGGACGACGTGCTCAACATTCTGCCCGTCGTCAAGCACATAACCATGACAACCACCGACGCCACACGGATGTTCAAGATGGCTCAGAACAGTCTTCAGAAGGGTATTTATTGACCAATGTGCAGTAATTGAGTCATGTGTGAGCAGTCCCTCTTGATTGACGTCATGTTCTCCCCATAGGGTTACTGGAGCAGGCGTATGAACAGCTGAAAGAAACGGCGTACCTCTTCGGTCGCATCTGTGATGACCTTCACCCTGAAGCCTGCCAATGTCTTAGTCTGCTTGCAAAAGTGGCCTATGTACAGGGCCATCCTGCTGAGGTACGATTGTGTGTACCATCTGTGGTGTGCTCTTGCTGCCCAGTGGCTTTCAGGACAGCTTTTTGTGTAATAGGACTTTTTAGGTGATTGCAAATTAAGGCACAACTAGCTCATATTCAAGTTAATCAAGTGAATATTTAGAGAATTTAGTGAATAAAAAACATCATAGAACAATTAAAAATCTGTATTTTTGTCTTGTTTTCCAGTTTACTTGAAGCAAAAAATACTTAAGATATTAAGTGAGTTTATGCTTAAAACAAAACAACAACAAAAATCTGCCAATGTGAGCTGAATTCAAAGGAAAAACAAGATTATTTTTCTGACCCAACTGCCAGAAATGTTACCCCGCGTTCTGGGGGGTAAAATCTGCATTTTTGGCAGGGTTTCTCTGGTAAAATTCACATTTCATGGGCTTGGGGTCGCTTCAACCTGCGGACATGAAAAAGGCAGGTAGCCCAATTCCATGGAAACACCATGGACTTGGCAACACTGACTCCTAGTGTAGTAGTGCATGAATTTGGTTATTTTGTCATTCAACATCATAGTCTAAAGCCCCTCCCCCTCCTCTATGTAATTAAAGTCTTTTTGGCTTTCAGTATGAATATGTTAGCCTTACTGTTATCTATAAGCTTATGTGCTCAAAAACAATGTGTATTTAGAAGATATAAGCATTCAAAACTCACTTACACCAATATGGATCAGTGATTTTAATGACATCACACTGCACTTCAGCTTCTCATCAGATTTTCTGTCCAATCAAATGCTCTCTAGAATCTGAAACATCCCGCCCCCTACATTATAAATAAAAGCTGAAGCTGCGGCTAAAATCGGTCACTTGTTCACGTATTTACTATTTTCCATGTGGTGAATGGCACATAGTGCACTATATAGGGCAGGGATGGACAACTCACTGGAGGGCCAGTGTCCAGCAGAGTTTAGGTCCAACCCTAATGAAACACACCTGAACCAGCTAATCAAGGTCTTTAGGATTAGTAGAAAGTTATAGACAAGTGAGATTTTATCAGGGATGGAGATAAACTCTGCAGGACACTGGCCCTCCAGGACTGGAGTTGTCCATCCCTGATATAGGGGATAGGGAACGATTCAGATGGTGTAAATATGCTTACCATAGTAGGAAAAAGAAATACTATGGCAGTCAATGGGGAATCAATTACATTTCATGTGAATTTTGTCCCCTGCAGGCTCGTAGCGTGCAGCTGAGGGTCGTGGTCATCAGCGAAAGGGTTCTGGGCTTCGATCATCCCAACACCATTCAGGAATACGTGAGTCACGTTCTCACAAAACCAAAACAGACCTACTTTTTAAATTGCATGGATCATCATCATCATCATCTAATGCAATTATTTCTTTTGTTCCAGGTGTTGTTGTCAGTGTATCTGTTCGCTGGAGGCGAAACCGCTCTGGCACAGCGCTGCCTGTATCGTGCCAAAGTTCTTCTGTTGACGGTTCACGGAGGAGATCATCCTTACACTGCAGTCATAGATGTAAACATCATCAAGCATAATCAAGTTATCACAGATCCCAAAAAGAAGTATTGGTTTGAATGATCTGTTTCTTCCTCAGGCTTCTCTGGGATTGGTTCTTCAGGGAGAAAAATCATTACAGTATCTACAGAGCGCACTGAAACTCAACAGCTCCTTCAGAGGAGACATGGACCTGACAACAGCTCTGATGTAAGACAAGAAGCTTTACTTGTAAAACCAGATGGAGTTGTATAGTAATCATGCAATGACCTGCTCAAGCTCAGATACCACAAGCTCTAAGGCTCTGTTCCAAACCCCAGCGAGCTGCTTATATAAGCAAATGTTAAGCATCATTTGGCTGTTCCAAACTTATACAACCTTCTAAGGTATCTTTAAGTGCCTGCCTAATTACATACTCAGGTGGCTCATTAGGGTTTGGATCAGAGCCTAATTAAACTTAAAGGATTAGTCCACTTTTTTCCTGATAATTTACTCACCCCCACGTCATCCAAGATGTTCATGTCTTTCTTTCGTCAGTTGAAAAGAAATTAAGGTTTTTGATGAAAACATTCCAAGATTATTCTCCATATAGTGGACTTCAATGGCCTACAGATGGTTGAAGGTCAAAATGACAGTTTCAGTGCAGATTCAAAGAGTTTAAAATGATACCAGACAAGGAATAAGGGTCTTATCTAGTGAAACCATCGGTCATTTTCTTAAAAAAAAATACAACTGTATATGCTTTATAAACACAAATGATCGTCTTGCACGTGCTTCTGCTTTCCGCATTCTTCAAAAAGCTTACGCTGTATGTCCTACGCCTTCCCTATTCTTATTTTTGATTGTTTCGCAGTCACCATATGCTGGCTCAGAGACTGTGTTTGACTGGCGACTACAGAGGAGGCATGAATCATGAAAAGGAAGCTTACAGCATCTTCCAGAACAAGGTCAGATTTTGTGTTTGTGAGTTGAGTTTTTGCTTTGAAAATGCGATGGTGTTCTGAGCGTGCTTGTGTGGTGCAACAGTGCGGTGAAGATCATCCTCAAACCAAATGCAGCTCTGACTTCCTGAGGAACATTACCCAGCAGGCTGTGCGTGTAGAACGGTCAATTCGTCAGGGAGGCGTGGAGCTTTCTGAAACACCGCCTGAGGTAAGCTCAGCTCGAAACTGCTGTCTAATAGAGCCAACATGTAAAGACTTGCATTTGTTTTGTTAAACATGAGATCTGTTTCTCTACTGCAGGGTTTGGTTCCCTCTCAGGACACAACGCTGGAGCAGCTCGCTCTGGTCAATGGCATACTGAAGACTTCATACAGGTAAAGAGACTTTAGGATTGCACTACTTGGTTGAAATTCACAAAAACATGACACCTTAGAAGTATTTGTTGTTCTGTGTTTAATTGATGTTTTTTAAAATAGGTGCATTAATGACAACTGAGAATAATGAGAAGTACAAAGAATCTATAAAGCAAAATATGTATTTTAGGGCTGTCAAACAATTAATCGCATCCAAAATAAAAGTTTGTTTTTACGTAATATATGTGTATATAATATAATATAATATAATATATTAATATAAATAATATATTTGCATGTATGTGTTATAAAAATGTATATTTATATAATTTATATTATATTTATATATCAATATTTGATATATAAATATAACACATTTTGGATGCAATTAATCATTTGACAGCACTAATATATAATATAATATAATATAATATAATATAATATAATATAATATAATGTAATGTAATGTAATGTAATGTAATGTAATGTAATGTAATGTAATATAATATAAAATAAAATTCTCAGTTGTATTTTTCATTAGATTCTCATTAATGCACCTAAAAAGCATCAGTTAAAGACGGAACAATGAATACTACCATCATATGTTTAGTATTAATATTTATTTCTTCTTAACATAATATTATGTGATGTGTTATCATAAAAATGTGAATTAAAATAAAATCCCTGCTTATTAGTAGTGGGGGTTATTACTATTACTACTTTTAACTTATGAAAATTTGTGAATGATGTTCATTCAATTTCTAAAATAATTTCTGATTCTGAATATGATGCATTTGTAGTTAATGGAAACATAGCTGAATGCTTTTATTGTTGTTGCTTAAGCACAAAGATGATGGAGTTCAAAGAGAAGCTGAAAGAGAGGAAAGCAGCAGAAGAGGCTGAAAAGATGAAACTGGAGAACTCTGAATCGACCAATGAGAACGAAGCTTCAGAACTACCAACCAATAGCGGAGAGGTTACTGAGGAGGCCACATCCAATGGGGAACAGAAGCAAGAGGCCACAGACGGAAATGCAGAAGGTCAGCCAGTGGAAACAGACACTTCTGAGAAACCAGACCACTCAAACATGAACGGCCAGATCGAGTCTCACCTGCATAATGGAAACTGCGCTTCAAAAATGGAATGTGAGGAGGAGGAACACCAATCAAACATCACCAATGGTGTCCCGATTGCGAGCCAATCAAAATCAAGTAGTATTATGATATCAGTAAGTGAAGCACAGTCAGAATCAGCAGTGGTAAATGGGAATGGGTGTGTTGTGAATGAAGGTAAACAGGCTGAGACAGAGTGAGACCTTACTGCAGCTCAGATGTTCAGTGAGATATGAAGAGATAAATCTCAGTGTTTGATACTCGGCTGTACAACTATCCCAATTCAGTGTCTTTACTAACAAACCATAAGGAGAAGTGTGGAGACAAGATGATGCCAAAAGAGTCTGTCTTGAAGTCAATACAATGTTTGACTAAATAAAGTTTCATTTTTTTGTGTGTGAACATGTTATGCATCAAGCTTTCTTCATTTTGTAGTTTTCACCATCGCTGTCTTCGTGACATTAGTGGTGCAAAAAATACAAAGTTCCCATTTAAGTCCAAAGAAAAAAAGTCTTATTTTTATTATTTGAATAAAAACCACATATATACAAGAAGAAACTGGAAAAAAAACTAGTAAAATATAACAAAAAAATAAGCAGTGACATTTTCAGCTCCTTTTCTCTGTCTGGATGATCTCGAGATCTTGGCAGTGTTGGTACAGTGGCTCTGAAGGCTCAATCCACATGGTTTCTGGCAGTTTGTTCAGATTTTCCAGAGGGAATTGAATGAGAGCCGTGTCATTGAACACATCCAGGAAGCGTGGTGAGCAGGGCAGAGACATCTCGTCACACGCACTTATCACCTAAAACAACATCAGAGTCGAGGCCTGTGACCATTTATGGGGGAAAGATTTTAAACTTTTCTGATATTAAAGGCACAGTATGTAAGATATAAATATAAAATTAAAAATATATTAAAATATAAAAGAAAAACACTAAAACAATGTTATATTTTGTTAAAATATCCTAAATGTTTCCAACAACGTTTTAATCCAGAGAAATCAGCTATTTTAACCAGTGTAACTGACCGTGTGATTGAGTCACTTGTCAATTATGTCAAATCCATGCTACTCTTGATTTCCATGATAACACCAAAGATGCTTTCATATGTTATGCGTTTTATTAGACGTGAGCAACTGTTTGAATATATTTATTGACAGAAAACGAATCATTATATAGCTCAACAGGATTAGTCTTAGTTTAAATTTATTGTTTTCTTGATTTACCGCGAGTACTATGTTTGTACCATGCCTCAGAGACGACACTATTTTGTGGCTAACATAGCATAATCAGAAGTATTACTTTATTTGTAGTAACAGTAATACAGCATTTTCTCCACCATACATTATATTCTAAAATGTATTGCATTACCCCACTTTTTTAAAATATGCATAAAGAACAAGGTGAAAGGAGCGACTGTGGAAAGTTACTGGAGCGCGCAGCCGCGCACGTCTCTCACAAGGAACGTCATGGCAGTGATTGACAAACCAGAGGGCCAATCGTTTACGCGATGATCGCCCCAACTCGTGCACAGATGATGTATATTAATATTATTCCTTTCAGTGCACCTAATAAATAGTCTTTTATCAGTTAGTGAAGACAGTTTCTAGTAATATTGCAAAAATGTATTAAACAAAACATCCTCTTTAGCACCTTTTATAACACTTTAATACGCTAACCCATGAACATGATTTCTGCCTGATTCCCATTGGATTACTTTCCAAACATCGTCTATAGATGTGAAGACGACAACTACCCTAATTCTACGCTCATTCGCAGCCTCATCATGTTATGCCTTTGTTATTGTTTGGGTAAAAGCGACCTCTAGTGGTGAAACTTACATACAGTGCCTTTAATATTCTCAATAGAACAAGACATTCAGTAAGAAAAAATTTTAATTTCATTAGACATGGCAATGTAATCGGCAGTCAATTCTCTGCATAATTTTGAAATTCTTTATAAAATGCATGAATTGTAATGTAAGTTAGAAGTCAAGGTTACATTTGAAAGGAAGCTGTAGTCTCTCTCAAACTCTCTCTGAAGCATCCTAAGAAGAAAATTAAACAGACATCATGAATAAGACTAAAAGTTGAATTAAGTTCAACACACAATTTTGCCTTTTCAAAATAAATACTGAGCTTGTAGCAATGTCTTTTTTTTTATGTCAAGTACACTGGGGCTGCAACAACTCATCGATTATTATCGATTACTAAAATAATCAACAACAAATCTGATTATCGATTAGTTGCGTCTGCGCGCTGTGCCCGGGAAACCAGTCATGTTGCTTTACAGTAGTGAATAACCTATTTCCATGGACAAAAACGCATTTGGAAAATAGCAGAGGACACAGAGTGAGCTGCTCCGGTAAAGGTAAATGATACCCAAACATAGATACTTCATATTTATAAGTGCTTCTAACAAAAGCATAAGTATTTACTGCATCTTCCCTTCTCATGCTCTGACAAATTAACATTTTGTTTTTGTTTATTACCATATTTAATTTAGCTAATTGTGTTTTAACCCTTTTTATGCTTATAATATACAGCATAGCCGACATGTATTTGTTTTCATAGGCTTTATATTACACATTGATTGGAGGACACCATTGGGCAGGATGTGGAATAACATTGTTTAAAATTATTTAATGTGTAATACTTTTTAGATTTTTCATCCGATTAATCGAAAAAGTAATTGACAGATTAATAGATTATCAAAATAATCATTAGTTGCAGCCCTAAAGTACACATAGAATTTATTTTATGGTTTTAATTAATGATAATAACCGTTTTGTAGTCTTGTAGTTAGTGATTTAAACTAGATGCAGTATGTGGACAGCCGAACGCCACATTCATATGAGCTTGTCAAACATTTAATTGTAAAAATATATGCATTAACAAAGTTTTCCACTAGACAGAAACATTTATGCTTACATTGGCAAGAGCCTGGTTTGCTGGTAGCTGAAATAGCGCCACTTGTTAATCACATGCTTTTGGTCATGTGTTGTATAACACCAGGCACCTACCTTTCTTGAATGCCATGAAAACTGTTGCCAATTATAATAATTTTTTGCAACGTCTGAGGCATCCAGTTTCTCCACAGCAGGTTGTTATACAGAGCCTTCCCGCAATGCATCAGGTAAAACAGGGTGGGTTGATAAACTGGCCGCTTTCCCTCCTGTTAGGAAAATAATGCTAAAAACTGACAGCAGAACAAATGTATTTTGACAGTCGGTGTGTGCCGCACCTCATTTTCAGTCAGTACGGTGAAGCCGAGCTCTTTGAGAGCATCACACTCTGATGCAGAAAACACCGGATCATACACACTGCAACTGCCCACTGGAATCTGAGAAAGACAGAGTATTTATTGCATTAAAAATACAATGTTTAATTGGACAAGTCATATCATATAAATGAAACATATACCTGGAGCGTCTCTAGAAGCAGTAATAACATTGCAAGCTGGTATCGGGCAGATACACAAGAAGCAAAGTTACCCAAACCATAACACACACAATACTGAAGAGACGTTTTAATCAGCTCTGAAGACCCAGAAGCATTGGAAAGAAGACGCTCGGACAGGAGATCTGGAGGTGGAGATGGGTGGTAATTACAAAATCGTTTTTTATTTGTTTGTTAATTTGTATGGGCCTGCAGTAGTTCACATCACCTCTCCATTCCATCCAGAAGTTTTCTCCTCTCAGTTCATTCCTGTGAAGGAGAAGAACATTTCAGAGAGCTTGCAGACAATATGAACAATACATAATTGCCTTATTTAAAAAAAGTACTGGAAGTGGATGCTAATACCATGGTACTACGGATTGATTACCAGATTAAGGTACTTTCCTATTTACATGGGACTCCAAGGGATTTAAAAGAATACCATGGTGTTATAATGGTAACATGTCTAACAGTGTCACTGCTTGGATTTGACATATAGTGGCAGATAAACTCTCACATTGCGTTTATTATCTTCTGCTTGTCCAGTTTGCAGTCAGACACATGGTGTGAGTCTAGATTTGAAGGATGTTGTCTTCTTCTAGCAGCTCCTTTACGACGCCCTGCTACCTGCCAGTCATCATTACAAGCCATAATAACTAAAAACTCTTTACCAAGAATAAGACAGTTTACGGTCGATATAAATGACTCTCTTATAAACCTATAGCAGCTTAGATGTTCATATTTAAACCATAGACAGTAATTTAAACGACAACCATATGAGTGTTGTTGTGTTACTCTTTAATCGTTCCGGTCGTCCGCTGTTCTCAATATATTCAGTTCCTATGCTTTATGCAACTCATTTTTGTAATAGCACAAGACTTTCTTTCTAAATTTAAGTTGGACATTTCTTCACAATGCACATTCTTTAATTCTAATCTTGAAACAATACCACATTTATTTTATGAATGTGATTATGCAAATGATTTTGGAAAGAAGTAACTTTACTTGGCTTATTTTCTCTGCTTATATAGCAAACTATTTTTGAAATAATTAATGTTCTGTTTTTGATGTGGGAAAGGAGATGGACAATGTGTTGTCTGTGGCCTATTTCATCTTCATAAATGTAAAGTTACTGACATTATGCTTTTTTTGTATTGATCTAAAACTATTTTATGACTCTCTTTGTTCATTGCTCAACAAGAAAGCTGCTAAAACTGCATTATTGCTAAAAAAATTTATGATTTCAGTATAATACCTCCTGTGTATTTCCTGAAAATAAAAGTTTATTATTATTATTATTATTATTTTATATATATTTTGTCTTAGATATTTGATAAATAATTTTTTGCTTGCTTGTTTATACATCTTTTTTTTTGTATTTTGTTTCAAAATCTATTTCATGTATCCCCTGTATGTTTAATAATAATAATAATAATAATAATAATAAAAACTTACTAAGACGCTAATATATATATATATATATATATATATATATATATATATATATATATATATATATATATATATATATATATATATATATATACAGCTATGGAAAAAATTAAGAGACCACTCCAAGTTCAGAAATCAATGTTAAGTGGTCTCTTAATTTTTTCCATAGCTGTATATATATATATATATATATATATATATATATATATATATATATATATATATATATATATATATATATATATATATATATATATATATATATTTTTTTTTTTTTTTTTTTTAATTAAGAGGTACATGTATAGCCTATATACCACTTGTGACATTAATATTCTTTTAAAATACAAATTTTACTAATGCTTATTATTAATTAATCTTAATATAATATATGTAGTATATCGGTGTATTCGTGTAAGTATTTATACACACATCGACTACTTTCTGTTCTTGTTTGTATAGTATTTATGGTCTAATTTATTGTAAATTTAAATAAATAAATAATTTTTTTTTTTGTAAATTTATTGTAACTTGAACTGTGTCCTGCACCGTGATATTATATTATATTATATTATATTATATTATATTATATTATATTATATTATATTATATTATATTATATTATATTATATTATATTATATTATATTATATTATATTATATTAAACCCAATAAAATCCTAAATAAACTTTAGATCAGTAGCACGCGCTTGGTTTGTCGGACACTAGATGGCGCGTGCTCGCTTCTTTCCCGCTCTCAAGCACTGAGGAAAAACTGTTTATAGTTTTTATTCTCCAAATTCACAATATTTCCTGTCAGAATTTCTGCTTTTATCTGAATAATGAGAATAGATAGTTTAGCGCCTAATCTTCTTGCGTCAAATACTGAACGAAGGAAAATAAAATGAAGTGTATCATTGAAGGCAATGGCATTAAAGGTATGCCATATATTTAAGTTACTCAATATTATCGAAATAAAACGTCCCTCTCCGCGTTTCAGTTGTTAACAAATGTCTTTGTTTACTGTTTTTAGTCTTTGGAAAAGCAGTTCATGCTCTGTCAAGAATTGGTGAAGAAATATGGTTGGATCCACTGGAGGAAGGAGTAAGTTATGTCTGATAAATATCTCAAAATCTAGTGAGCTGCCTTATTAGACATTAACCTGTTATGGTGATTTTCAAAATAAATTACATTTTCATACTCATAAGGCGTGTTCAGACCTTTATTTGATGAACAGGAATAATCATTAAAGATTGTTTGAAACATGTTTGTTTTCATGCCAAGAGTTCAAAAGATAACATCCATTCAATTTGTTTGAGAAAAAAAGGTCTAAAAATGTTTTTAATAGAAAAAAAAAAATACATTTATGATTGTGGCTTTGATCTATAACCCACATACATGTTGTTTTTATGTTTATTAGAGGCTGAATTCATATCAAATTCTGCCAAACTTCGCATGCTACTTCTATATAGGATGTCTACTTCATAAATAGTATGAAAATAATGGAAATATATGGTTTGAGTGATCTGAACCATATATTTCCATTATTTTCATACTATTTATGGAAATGGATTTATGCATTACTAATGATAACTACTGAGACCTTATTGTAACGTGTTTCTTACCTATTTATTTTGTCTGCCATTTCAAATTTTCCCTCTGTCTGTCTCTCTCATCTACAGTTGGCTGTAAGGACAGTAAACTCATCTCAATCGGCCTATGCCTGTTTCTTCTTCACTCCTCTGTTCTTCCAGCAGTATATTCCAGACCCAGACACCCAGAAAGACTGTGAAGCAGTAAAATGCAAACTAAACACGAAGGTACTAAACATTCATTTTGTTTTAAGTCTCAAAGATCCAGTCAATGTCATTATTACTGTACAACTTTTGTGAGCAAAAAAAACAAACAAACATTATATGGTATATTATTTAATAACATGTTTTAATTTAAAATAAATGATTTGTATAGAACCTGTGATATTAATACCCAGTGCCTTAACTCATAATCATCAGTATTATTCATGCACAGTATTTACTGATTATTGTATGCTTTAAAAAAATTATTTTCAGTGCGTTCTTCCCCTGTTTCGCTGTGTTTCGTGGAGAGAGCGAAGTGTGGACAGATGTGAGATAACCATCAAAATCCCAGACAGCAGGGTGATATTTCAGTTTCACTGTAGACACGGTTAGTTCATTTGCATGTTGAAACTGGTAATGCGTTGACAGAGGGAGGAACAGATTGATGTTGGCGGTTGTAATCACAGGGTGACAGCACATTTCACTGTACTCTCTTCTGTGATGATGAGATGCTAGAAATAATTTCCATATTGCATAATTCATCACAACTTATCACATTTGTTCTAATCAAGATGTTGGCACTTGTGTGTTTTAGGAATAACTAAGACCCATAATTTGGGGTATCAGGAATGTGAAGCTTTGCAGGCCGTGTTCCCAGCTCACCTCTGTCCAAATGTCCTGAAGTCCCACTCCAAGTAAACACACACACACATACACAATCCAGCAATAAAGGGTTAGTTCACCCAAAAATGAAAATAATGTCATTTATTACTCACCCTCATGTCGTTTTACACCCGTAAGACCTTTGCTCATCTTCAGAACACAAATTAAGATATTTTTGATGAAATCAAAAGGTCAGTGAGGCCTATATTGCCAGCAATGTCACCAAACCTCTCAAGATCCAGAAAGATACTAAAGACATATTTAAATCAGTTCATGTGACTACAGTGGTTCAACCTTAATATTATAAAGCAATGAGGATACTTTTTGTGTGCCAAAAAAGCAAAATAACTTCTTTTCAACAATATCTAAAACACTGCTTTGAAGCTTTACAAATCTTTTGTTTCGAATCAGTGATTCGGATTGCCTATGAAACTGGCAAACTGATGAAATCACAAGACTTTGGGGCTCCGAACAACTGATTCGAAACAAAAGATTCATAAAGCTTTGAAGCAGTGTTTTGAAATCGGCCTTCACTAGATATTGTTGAAAAGTCGTTATTTAGTTTTTTTGGTGCACAAAAAGTATTCTCGTCACTTTATAATATTAAAGGATTAGTCCACTTTCAAATTAAAATTTCCTGGTATTTTACTCACCCCCATGTCATCCAAGATGTTCATGTCTTTCTTCAGACGAAAAAAAATTAAGGTTTTTGATGAAAACGTTGCAGGATTATTCTCCTTATAGTGGACTTCAATGGTCTCTCCAAACGGTTGAAGGTCAAAATGACAGTTTCAGTGCAGCTTCAAAGGGCTTTAAATGATACCAGACGAGGAATAAGGGTCTTATTTAGCGAAACAATCGTCCATTTTATAAAAAAAATACAACTGTATATGCTTTATAAACACAAATGATCTCCTGCAAGTGCTTCTGTTTTCCGTATTCTTCAAAAAGCTTATGCTGTATGTCCTACGCCTTCCCTATTCTACTTATGGAACAAACGCGGCGCCAGTTCCATTTTATCCGTAAGTAGAATAGGGAAGGCCGTTTGGAGACCACTGAAGTCCACTATAAGGAGAATAATCCTGGAATGTTTTCATCAAAAACCTTAATTTCTTTTCGACTGAAGAAAGAAAGACATGAACATCTTGGATGACATGGGGGTGAGTAAATGATCAGGAAATTTTCATTCAGAAGTGAACTAATCCTTTAAGGTTGAACCACTGAACTCACATGAACTGTTTTAAAATATGTTTGAGTACCTTTTTGGACATTCGGTGGTAGGTTCGGTGACATTGCTGGCAATAGAGGCCTCACTGAGCCATCGGATTAAATAAAAAATATCTTAATTTGTGTTCTGAAGATGAATGAAGGTCTTATGTGTGTAGAACGACATGAGGGTGAGTAATAAATGACAGAATTTTCATTTTTGGGTGAACTAACACTTTAATTTTTTCTGCATTTTTTTCAAAAAAGGGTTGCAGTTGTTGATGCTGTTGGTTTTCAGTTTCACTGGTAACACTTTACAGCATGGTTCTATTTGTAAACATTAGTTAACTACATTAGTTTACATGACCTAACAATAAAAACACTTCTGAAGCATTTGTAATGTTTAATTTCAACATTTGCTAATGCATTACTAAAATCTAAAGTTGTATTTGTTAGTATTATTATTTAATGTAAAGCTAATATAAACTAACAATGAGCAGTTGTATTTTTCTTAACTAACATTAACAAATACTGTAACAAAAGTATTGCTCATTGTTCTTTAATGTTAGCTAATGCTTTAACAAACATTAACTAATAAGACCTTATTGTAAACTGTTACCATTTAATTTTTAGTAGGACAGTCCAAATCATAAGTTGACTTCAAACCAGTTTTGTTTCTGTGTCAGACTTTTAGGTGACATTGTGGTGCATTTCCCGATTTCACAAGAAGAGGTCACTCTTTCCATTTCCTCTCTTAAAGTAGCATTGAAGACCTTTTATGAGGAAGAAAATAGTAAGGCTGTGTTTATAATAGTATACTTCCATGTTGTATTCTTACTATTCTTTCAGTATGTTACATTAATGAGTGAACAAATTTTCTTTATGCATATAATATATATGCATACTATTTTATGAACATATATTTAACAGGTACCTTTCATCTCCAGTGTGATAAATAAATTTGGTGATTTTAATGTATTTTTTGATGCATTAGAATATAATTACAATTATATGAATATATTTTTTAAACATTTAATTTATATATATTACACCAAATGAAATTAAAATAACCATTTTATTCCAAATATGTTAACTGGATGACATTCACTAAAGTAAATGTGCAGTGTTTTTCATTGCTTCTCTTACTATTTGTTGGAGAGGAAAGTAATTTACATTAAGAATAATAATTTACATAAGTAATTTACATTTTGTTAAGTGATAGTTTGCCTCAATTTTTCAGCTCTATGCTTGCTTTTTTAACTTCTCTTGTAAATTATACTATCTCTGTCTGCTCCATTTGGTTGATCATGTGTTGTATACTGACTGTATACTTGTATTTATTTGTGTTCATGTTATTTATCAACTTTACGTAAAGCACCCTTGGGTCATTAAAAAGTGCTTTAAATATAACACATATTATTATAAATTCAGATCTGCATGTAATACTCAGATGTTGAACATTGAGGTCCTGCATTAATTAGATCTTGTTTGTTTGATATCAGGTTGTATTAAAGGCATGAACACAGAGCTGATGCTGCACCCAGACGAGTTTGACTATTTTCAGGTTGGAGAGGATTCAGCTGTGACCTTCTGCCTAAAAGAACTGAGGGTGAGTGTCCAGCACAACATGTTTTACCGCGTAAATACTCAGGATATGTGTAGAGTTGAGGTGTTTGTGTCCCCATGTGGGAATGTTTTATTTGATCAGTACATGAGGATCTTTCCATGTTCGTTTTTATTGCCACTTATTTCTGTCCTGCGATGTAGTCGCTGTGCGATCATATTCACTCAGGCGAGTTCAGAGAAAGTGTGTCATGCATGTGAACTGAACGACTCCAATGTTCTTTTAAAGGGGACTTGTCTACTAGAATAGGTTTTCATGCTTCAAAAAATTTTTTTTTTTTTTTTTTTTACATGATTTACATTGTTGCAGCTCTTCTCTTCTCAGTCTGTCAGTAACGCTCTGTTTAGTTCCTGTCCCTATGAAGTCCCTCCTTCCAAAAATCACAGTGTGCTCTGATTGGTCGGCTGGATCAGTGTGTTGTGATTGGTCAACCACTTTGAGTGTGTTTCGGAAATGTCATATCCCTTACCACAGTGGTTCCCAACATTTTTTAGGCCAAGGCCCACCCCATGTCAACCCCATGTTATTAGTTAGAAGAAACTCAAGATAGATTTAAACCTTTAGTTATTTTTGCAAACATACTTTGCAGACATTCTTTACAACTTAAAAGTACTTACTTTGCACAGTAACTTAAATAAGCACAAGTCAACCTGCCATACCAAACAAGACCACAGGGAGATACCAAAGGACTGAATTTAAAAAACTATGCGGATCCATTCAAAATTATTGACATATAACACATATAACACCACTGATCCTCTCAAACTTCTCCAAAACACGCTTGTTCGGCGAGCATACGTTATAAAACACTCACAGTACATTGATTTGGAAAACTGTATGGATATATTGAACTGTGTTCATGCAGAATTACGATGTTATAGCAATCAGTGAGTCGAGAGCGCACATATGCACGGTTTGTTTGCGCATCAATAATTGTACAAACAAACTGTGCATTCCTAATGTACGACTGCTGTATGTCACTGTAATCGTCTTTACCTTCATTACTATCATCATCCATCAAAACCTTTTTAGCGACACTGAGAGAGTTTGCGGTTTCAGCCAACGTTCAGACTGTATTTCAAAGCAACATGAAGAGAAACGACCTGGGCTGAACCGAAACAATCACAGAATACGTATGAGAGATGTGGTGCCTTGTTTTAAATGTATTTTTTTTATTCATTTAATTTAATGTATTAAATGTAATGTATTAATAATTGAATTAAGGAATTATCGTAATATATTTAAATTAATTTTAATTTATCTCGCGGCCCACCTGGAGGATCACTGCGGCCCCATAGTGGGAACCACTGCCTTAACATATCCTATTATGAGTTGCATTACTAATGCAATTATCCTATGAGTTGCATTACTAATGCAACTCAACCAGGCCCCTCCCCTTTATTTTGCAGGAATTATTTAAATGAGGAATATTGTGACATGTTCGTTACTCAAGACTACAATGGAGGCATTTCAGGGAGTTCAGAAACAGTGACACATAGATACAGAGAATGACTCCCACTGGAGTGACTTAGTGCTTCGTAATGTTGCAGACCTTTTTCATGCTTAGACAGCAACATTACACACTAGTTAAGAAAGTTGAAAAAGGTCCCTTTAATTTTTAACCCTTTTGTGGTAATCTGCATTAATCAACAATATTACATTTTTCAAAAAAATTGCATTAGTTGAATGGTTGGATTGCACACTTCTAAAAAAATACTAAATGTTTCCAAAAAACCATGGAACCACAATCATGTTCGATGAGCACTGCTGTGATTTTGGAATTGTAATGTATCCAAGATAAACTATAAACACAAGTCCATGTTGTATTCTCTAGCTCAACCTTTGACCCTGTTTTCCAGGGAGATCTAGTGGCACTGGCTTATGCATCTATAGTACAGACCCTTTTTACGGACGTGCTTTGGCTGTATGTCAATGGTGTAACTTCTTGGCAGACCACAGTGTATTTGTGTCAGTCATTGATGCAGTGGGGCAGATGCTTGGATTTTAACCAGATAACCTGTCACAATGAGTTACAGCACTGGACAGCACACTCTGGTCTGGACACACATGACTGACCTTCTCCTCATGCAGTCTTAATCGGGGTCAAATACATCTGTACAGATCAGTGTGTCCCTTGTGTATAAAACGCTTTACGAATCTGTTTTGGCAGGTCTTAATTCTTTAGAATTGAGCATGGCTGTCTTTGATGATCTTTGAAAAAAAAAAAAAAAAAATAATTAATATAATTATATTTATATTATTTTAATAATTAATGATATATATATATATATATATATATATATATATATATATATATATATATATATATATATATATATATATATATATATATATATATGTATGTATTAGTTAATATATATATAATGAAAATAATGATTTATTGTTAAATTGCTTTTAGGGGCTGCTGTCCTTTGCTGAGTCTTATGGTCTACCAGTATCTTGCCACTTTGGTGTAGCTGGACAGTAAGTTTTTTTTTTTTTTTTCAATACTAAACCCACATATATTCAGCATAAAGTCATACGTTTAGCTGCACAATACATAACCAACTATACCTCTTAGTTAAATGATTCTGAACTTTTTCAGGCCTGTATCCTTCACTGTAAAAGACATGACGCTGGAGGCCCATGTTGTATTGTCCACTTTAACGGATCCAGACCATGAAAGCCCATCTCAATCTGCACCTGGGTATTTCATTTTAACCCACATATATTCACATGACTAAACTGTACGTTCAAAACTGACTTTGTATTTTCATGATGGACAAATGTTCTTAAAGGAACATTTCACACATAAATTCGAATTTTTTCTGTGAAACAGATTGTAAATTTGTTTTTAAGAAGACCCTGGCTGCTCTTTTCAATAATATAATTTATGTATTTGGAAGCTAGATGATAGCTTTGTGTGATAGTTTTTGTGTTCCACAGAGGGAAGCCATATGGGCACAACATGAGGCTGAGTGATAGAATTTGCATTTTTGTGTGAAATATTAATTTAAATAGCAGCTAATCCATTTTATTTTTCCCAAATAGACACAATATTCCACCCTGTAACCTTGTTTTATATAGTCATATAGTTCATATAGTTTTCTCTTTCCTGTAATTTAAAATTAGTACAATGCAAAACCACTGCACCAAGAGGGCGCCGAGTTCAGTGACACTTTAGTGCTCTAATCTACCTCGTCTTACCTATATAGAGCTAGAGCTGTGACATGCTGGCCCTATCTCTAATCTATCACAGTAACTCATCCAGTCTAGTCAGTGATGTCACTGAAGCTGCCCCACCTCCTCGTAGAGTTTGTGTTTGTATCATCAGTGTCAGTGACTCAAGCAGAAACAAACAACTGGGTCAACTGTTGTGTGCACCTTACGTCACTGCTGACTGTTTAAACAGCCAGCCTGCAATAATTCATGCTAGTGAAAGTATAAATAAATAACTAATTTTGATTTTTTTATCTCTTGATTTTAAAAGGGCAAAGGGTTTATTTGCATAGACGTCAGTGTTTAAAGTGTAAAGTCAAAGTCTATCATCCAACAACAAGGCCATTTATGTTGATTGTTTGGCTTAAAGTGATTAATCATTTGATTACTTAAATAAATGATATAACAAAAATGTATATTATATCATTATATCATATTATATAATCATATCAATAAATAATATATTAAAATATATTATTAATAATATATTAAGCCAAACAATCAACATAAATGGCCTTGTTGTTGGATGATAGACTTTGACTTTACACTTTAAACACTGACGTCTATGCAAATAAACCCTTTGCCCTTTTAAAATCAAGAGATAAAAAAATCAAAATTAGTTATTTATTTATACTTTCACTAGCATGAATTATTGCAGGCTGGCTGTTTAAACAGTCAGCAGTGACGTAAGGTGCACACAACATATATACAGCTATGGAAAAAATTAAGAGACCACTTAACATTGATTTCTGAACTTGAAGTGGTCTCTTAATTTTTTCCATAGCTGTATATATATATATATATATATATATATATATATATATATATATATATATATATATATATATATATATATATATATATATATATATATTAGGGATGTCCAGATCCGATCACATGATCGGAAATCGGGCCCGATCATGTGGTTTCAGACTCGATCGGAATCGGACATTACCTCCCGATCAGGACTCGGATATATATGTATTAGGGGTGCAACGGTTCTCTGTAAAAAATCGAACCATACGGTTCTCCACTTACGGACCGCACTTGCACTGCGGTCCATCTCGAATGACGACGCATCTATTGGTTAATATGGTTTGTTTAAAATAGCAACGTGGAATACAGACAGAGTTCAGATAATGTATGTTTCAGTCGATGGATGCGCAAAACGTTACAACAACGATAATCAGAAAGCGTGGACAAAACAGTCACTCTTTGTAAACTGTTAACTGCGAGTGCCGTCTGCTCTAATGTCCAGTCATTTACGCCGTCATCACCCGGGTGTTGACACACGTTGCACACGTTGCTGTCTGTATTTAAACTAACTCGTTTAAGCCTTGCTGATTTAAACCTTAAAGAACAAGACGCGAAAGAGAACTCGCACGCCTTGTGAGAAGATTTCTGTGCGCTCATCCGAAGCGCGCACACGCTTATTCCAGTCAGCGCGCAAATACTGAGTTCTCTTTCACGCCTTGCGCTTCGGCGGCCACATTCATACAAAAATTATGTCAACATGCCCGTCCTAGCGAGTATCCTAGCAAACATAGTCGGTTATGTCTTAAGTGAACGTATATTAGCCGAGAAAGACAGCGCATGTGGAACAGTAGGCTATATGTACTGGATCGTGCATGTCTTAAAGGGAAAACAACTATTCCTGCTGCCTGTATTTAATGTTAAATCAAACAACAAATAACAAAGAAATTACTCACTGCTCTTGACTGAATAGTTTTTGTAACTTCAATAATGATTAATCTTTATTTATTTTATACAGTAAAGATAATATGCAGTGATATTTTATATTTGATTACTATTTGAAAACCGAATACCTGAAAAACCTGAAAAGCACTGTTCCTGGATCTGTTTTTTTGCTCTTCTTTATTCTTTTTTATGTAGGCTATTAAGTATCAGATCGGGACTCGGTATCGGCAGATACTCAAAATCAAATGACTCGGACTCTGACTCGAGGGCAAAAAAACGTGATCGGGACATCCCTAATATATATATATATATATATATATATATATATATATATATATATATATATATATATATATATATATATACAGTGCTTAAAGGGTTAGTTCACTCAAAAATGAAAATAATGTCATTTATTACTCACCCTCATGCTGTTCCACACCTTTAAGACCTTTGTTCATCTTCGGAACACAAATTAAGAAATTTTTGTTGAAATCCGATGGCTCCGTGAAGCCTCCATAGCCAGCAATGACATTTCCTCTCTCAAGATCCATTAATATACTAAAAACATATTTAAATCAGTTCATGTGAGTTCAGTGGTTCAATATTAATTGAAGGTTTGGAGCATAATGAATCAGAGTATCGAATCATGATTTGGATCGTGTGTCAAACCGCCAAACTGCTGAAATCACGTGACTTTGGAGCTCCGAACAGCAGATTCGATATACTGATTCATTTGTGCTCCAAAGCTTCCTGAAGCAGTGTTTTGAAATCACCCATCACTATATAAGTCGTTATTTCGTTTTTTTGCCGCACCAAAAATATTCTCGTCGCTTTATAATATTAATATTGAACCACTGTACTCACATGAACTGATTTAAATATGTTTTTAGTACCTTTATGGATCTTGAGAGAGGAAATGTCATTGCTCCATATGCAGGCCTTCGGATTTCAACAAAAATATCTCAATTTGCGTTCCACAGATTAACGAAGGTCTTACGGGTGGAACGGTATGAGGGTGAGTAATAAATGGCAGAATTTTCATTTTTGGGTGAACTAACACTTTAACAAATTTATTAGACCACCTGTCATTATAAAGAGAAAACAAATATTCAAAAACTTGTTTAAAACAAACAAACAGAAATTATTGTCATTTATTAGGCAAATAACAAACTGTAACTACTAAAAATCTTTATTCAGACATAATAACCAAACAAATTAATTATTGCTGGCATTGTTTTTATGTACTTTTCCACAGTCTCTTTTGTTATTGACCTCCAAATAGTTTCTATTTGTTCTCAAAGACTTGCTTTTGATGAAACTTTTGTACGATCTATCTTTGAATCCATGAAATCACAACAATAATTATATTTTAGCATTAGAAACACTACTGTGACTAAAGAGCTGGTGACTAAACATACTGGTTTGGATTAACCATTACAGAAACATAAAAACTGTGTGGTAAATATATAAAATAAATAATAAATATAATCAAATATAATAAATAAATTATATAAAATATAATTTTGCAGTATATGCAACTATATAACACAAAAACACTCATAAGATCAGATTAAATTGGGCCAGCCTGCTCAATGACTGTTCTGAGGATAAACTTACACTTATTTATTTATTTAGTAGATGCAGCTTACAAATGAGGAGAAACACAAGGGATTGATCACGAGGAGATGATTTTTAAAGGAACAGTTCACCCAAGGATTAGTTTGTTGTTCCAAACCCATATGACTTTCTTCCATGAACCACAAAAGGCCACTCTTTTACATATAATGGAATGAAATGAGGAAACTTTTAAGCTTTTAAGCTCAAAATGACACCATCATTATTTGAATTGATGCTGAGAGCAGAGAGAAAGACACTCATACAAGTTTGGAAACAACATGAGGTTAAGTAAAAAATGACAGAATTTTCAATTTGATTACATGAGATCATTTTACTAAATAGTCCCCAAATTCCCTCTAAGTGGAATAGATAAACAGATCCTGAGTAAGTTGAAACAGTTGTTCTAGTTGCTCTCGCATGCAATGGAACATTTGTCCCGTGTCCCTAAGAGGTACAGAGCCAAAATGAACATAGTATAGCCCTGCCACATAGGGAGCAATTCACATATTTAGAGGCATGCATTCATCTTTCCTTCACACACCCTCCCCCACTGTCACTGTGTTCGTCCCCTCTCTCTGCTGTCCCTCACACATTCCTGCACGTGTTTCGCCACCCATAGCACTTACATCACTCAGGCTTTGCTGCAAACTCTTGACTTACAGGCACACATAAAAATGTTTTACACCTATTGCAAATAAATAGCATGTTTGTGAATTATGTCTGAGATAATGGGTTATTATAGTTAACTAAAACTAAAACCATAAAAAAGTGTCTCTTGAAATAAAATAAACTTTAATTAAAATAAAATAAAAATTAAAAAAAGATTACTAAAATTTAAACAAAAATTAAAATGAAAAATACAGATATTAAAACAAATTCAAAATACTCAAAAAAAAAAAAGTATCTCAATGAAATATTAAAATAAAACATATACACTCACATAACATGAAAAAATTTGTCATTTCAGAGAAAATAAGTTTTATTAAAGAAATTCTTTCATCACAGGGGTCTTGCAGTTCAACCATGTAAATAAACATCAACAAACTTCAAAGAGTCAATTTGATGTGCTTTACAGCACATTAACCTCATGCTCCAGAGCTGGTGGGGGCAGCAGAGAGTCTTATTCTGTTGAATTGCTTGTTTAGAAAAAATGAAAAAGAAACAAAAACAATGAATTACTCAGGCATGTTTAAATGATTAAAATAGTTTTAGCAAAAACAAACAGCAGTCTGTGTGTTCTAGGGATGACTGTTCTGTCACCATCCCCAAGACCTCCACAGTCGAAATCTCCACAAGTGAAGGCCCCATGGAGGCTGAGGTGTGCATTGCTGATGGGGAACGTGTGGCTTCCAGCCAGGGAAGTGAAGTGTTCCATCCAGCCCTTCATATGAGGAAGATGATTCAGCTTCATGCACCTGGAGAGATCCTGCCAAGACCCAGTTTGGCACCTGAATCAGCTTTGACTACACCAATAACACCAGCCACATTTAAGGTTAGAGTCTTCTATCAGACAAACAATAAATTGCATTGTGGCATATCAAGTTAATAGCAAATTTTTCGAATTCAAAATTTGAATGCACCACCAGTCAAAAGTATTAGAATTTTCCACATTTTAAAATAATAGCAAAATCTTCAAATCTGAGTTGAAAAAACACAAATGGAAGTATGAAAATTGTGTAGTGACCAACACAATTTTTTCCTTTGCACCCCTCTCCAACTCGTTTTTTAATGAAACTTTTATACAATATATAAATATGTTTTTGCTTGCATATGTGTTTTTTGCTGAGTATCATATCTTATTCATTAGGCATATAGTCTGATATAGAGAAAATATGGAGCTCAGACTCGAGGAGGAAAAACACCCGTTTTATTCAGAGGCCAAAACCGAGAAAAAAATATAAAATTTGGTGCAGATGCTGATATTTATACGGCCAAAACATAAGATGAAATTCTGATAGCTTGTGATGTAAATCAGTGAGATCTTTATAACAGTATAGCAGACTACTGACATATAATGCATATAAATATCAGTTATCTGCCAATAATATGTTTTAGAAAGATAATATTTAAATGCTTAGTTTTATGATCAAATCTCTAGTTTTTTTCATGGGCAAAACATAATGTAATGCAATACAATGATGATTGAGAGATGAACAAATAAACCTTCCTCAAAAACCTAATAATCGTATTTGATGCTCACATTTTAACATGGTTTTTCTCAAAGATGATGTATGGATAATCAAGTAATCCTAAATTGCTTCAAGTGTTCATCTTGAAATATTACTAACAATATAAAAGTTATTCTTATGTAAAGATTTCACAGCAAAACAAAATTGATCATTTAGAGACATTAGGAATTTGGCTTTATATGGTAAATAAAATAGCAATTTTGTCAAGATGTTAATGTTTGTCTACAAAACTAATTTCAGGTAAAAAGCACAAGTATTTAGATCAAACAGTTTGTAAGATTCAGTCAGTCAAGTGTGTCCAAACCAAAAGTCTTTTTAGGGACAGTTATTTATATTTTGCTTTACATGTATGTAACTGAGGGATACAAAATACACCAATTTTGTAGAATGACCAAGCTACAAAATTCCTCAGTTTGCATTTACAACTCGAGGGTCTCATTTTAGATCCGCTCCCTGCTCTTTGGCGCTGTACTCAGTGATGGAGGGGACGGTAACACTGCAGATTTGCCCAGCCTGGTTTGTGGCAGTGACACAGAGGAGGACGGAGGATCAGAGGAGGGACACAGGTAACACCGTAAGATAATCTGAAGAAGGTAACACTGCTGCGAGAATGCACGGACGTTACTGGATGATGTAGCCTACATAAACTCAGTACATTTTAAAGACAAAACTGCATATTTTCTGCATCTTTTACAAAGAGTTTGGATCGTTTTAAAGGTTAACATATATATTAAATTGGAAGGGTTTCCTTAAATACAGCCGTCAAGGCTATTACTAGTCTTTTAATCCTTGTTAGTGCACATCTTGTATTATTTTATTAATGTAAAAAATATGTAAGCTAGTTTTTGGTTTTGTTTCTGTTCTTGCATGAACAACTTTGTAATGTATAATACATATTTTGTGTGTTCAAACTGTTCAAACTATATGACAACAGTAAAGTTTAAAAGAATCAGAGAGGCCAAGTGGGGAAAGATTCACTTTCTGTTGCAGAGCTGAGGAATGTCTACCTAAACACAAAGTTCAGATAAGTTCGATCACCGTGGAGAAGATGACTCAAAACTTCAAACAAACACATTCTCAAGGATTGAAGGACTCCATGTTCTTTGTGTCCACCGATGAGTCAGAGGAAGATTTGACTCACTGCTTTAAAATGCTGCTTAAAAAACATTATTATATAAGCCTGCAACTATTACTGCTATTGCAAACATACCTCGCCACATTATACAGAGGAAGCCTTGTGTTTTCTGTTGAATTAAAAAAATATGTTCAGGAGAAGCTTAATCTGGTCTACTGGGCAAAACAGAATAACTTAATTTCGATCCCTGTTAAAGGCGTTTTGTCATTTGAGCTTCAAATGTGACGGTTCAATCGATCACTATTGCATTAGTTCTCATGCTCATGTCTGAGTCACAACCATTACTACTGGTTTTGTTGACTAACAAATTTAATCTCCAAACACTTAATGCTGATGTAATGTGTGATATTTCATGCAATTTAAATCTAAATTAAGCACAAAGTGTAGGAACATTTGCAGTTACACTAAACTACAAAATGCAAAGACATAGAAGCCTTTAATTTGAAGTGTGTCATTTTAGACAATCTACAAATAGATCACATATAGCTGACTTATTGAACATTAAAAAAAATACACACTTCTGCTTTAACAAACATTAAATCTCTACAGAACTAGATCAAGAAAAAAGATACAGCTACTTTCTGCAGGTGGCCTTGAAGATTCATCCGATGGTGTGTAATCCAGTTAATTCATCAGGGTGCAAATGGCTTGTGTGATTAGAATAGCTACATAGCTGAAATAAGCATTTGTGTGGGTGGAAGACATCGGTCTCCTGCAGTGTAACATGCTACACTTCATCTAAGACTATTATTATATTCTTGTATAATTATTATACATGCTGCTTTTATGAATGGCTCATTAATAAGAGATTACATGCAGTATTTGCTTTTTAAAAATTCATTTGTCACATCGCAATACCTTTAAGTGAACTACAAATAAAGCTAAAATGACATGTAGAAACCACCCAGCTCTGTTATGAATCGCATTACAAACTTTGCTTTGAAGCAAAAATATATTTGAAAATTGGAGAAAAATACAAGACTTACTTTACTTAATCATATATTACTATTTTGTAGTAAATTTCCAATATAAGTGTATATTGTAGACAGACCTATTCGATTATACAACATATAACCGCAATGCTCCATGGGAGAGGGGGGAATCATTGCTTTTGAACAAATATTCCACATTAAATACTGCTATTGACAGCATGTGACATTACATAATTTAAGCACTTCAGTTAATAAAAACAAACAAAAACGTGTTTACAGTAAAGCACTTACTGTGGAATATTGGTTTATTTTCTCTAAAACAAATTTACTAAAGTAAAAACAGCAACCTACAGAAGTTATAAAAATATAACTTTATTAGATCATGTGATCCATGACATACCCACTGAAAGCATTCACAGATGCTAGCATTAGCTTTGTGCGTAAACACCTCGATGGATATTTTAAAATTAAATTTTACAAAAAAAGCAAGAAAAATATTTTAACACAGAATATCCACACAATTATCAAATATATTCTCATATACATCTGATGTGTAATAACTACACTTTCAAAATGCATACATGTCATACATAAATATACAGCCAGTTTTCCAAATATCTACACATCGTAAACGTTCCTCTCACATACACGCACACACACCACATGCATGTGAACCTCTTAAAAGTGGTTTAAGTGGGACTTTTTTTTCCTCTCAACACATCCCACAATCCCTTTCAGTCTGTTGCACAGCTGTAATCATGTTAAACTCAAAATGGTGGAGTAATACTGTTTAAAATTAATAAATATGAAGGGAAATGTTTCTGTCTCCCCTAGAACTGTAATTTGCCCTGTACTTCAAATCGCTTAAAACACCTGTCCTACTGTTTTATTTTATATAATGAGAACTTGTTCTGCAAAAGTGTCTTTCATCAGTTAATATCTCAGAGGAAAGGCATTTCTATTGTTGATCATTAACTTTGACAGTAATTTGATGAGGTTAAGCGTCATAGTCAATGTAGTATTGTAAAGTTATGCAACAACACTGACGACAAACTGTCCATTAGCTAGAGAAGAGTTTGTAGTAGTCACTGGTACTTAATAACCTCACATCTCAGCTGGTCCTCAGCTGACGTCTGTCTGGAGGATACAGATCGGGTGTCTTTTTAAATGGAAAGTAAACAGGCAAAACGTGCCATCTCAAGATTCATGTAACTTGAGGGCATCTCCCTTAGGGCTTTGCAAGGTTAAAGACTCCCGTGGCACAACGCTTATATCTTAATGTTTCTTCTTGATACGGAAACTTTCTTTATTTGGGATGCTTGTCTCTAATCAAATTATTCCTTTCTGCTTTGCTTTTCCCTCATTCTTTCTCCATTTTTGACTTCTTGACCCTTCACTCTCAACCACATCATTACCACCTACTCATTCATCACTGGATGACAGAAACATTGGTGATTCTTACAGACATACTTCAACACCAGTTGTAGCCCTTGCCAAGCACAACTTGGCTTTAGCAGTCCGTATCAGTCCTGATCTTTTACTTGAGCCTGCTGGCGACATCATTATAAGTATGGCCTAGTAAGGTTGAAGAACCCAGGGAACAGATGTGGGCTCCAAGTCCCTGCCAGAAACAGAAAACTCAAACAGCCCTCAATCCTGCCAGCAGGAAACAGCTGCCAGTCCAGTGACTGAGAGGAAGACAACAAGAGAAGCATTTTGCAGCCCTTGTAAACATTAGTCTGTGTACTCTGCTACAATTGACAGCAGAACAGTGATGTCATCTGGCTTTCCTCCTTTGGAAAGAAAATGGAGAGGGAATGTTGTCAGGCAATATTTGTGCAAATGTGCAATTAAATACATATCAGTAAGGAATAATAATAAAAAAAAGCATCAATACATCAATCTGATAATAAATTGTGACAATTTCAAATTTTATAGTGCATTGAACTGGTAAAATGTATACCTTCAACGCACAGTAAAACCGTCAAATTGATACATTTAAATGAAGAATTGTAATTGTATTCAGAGCAAATGTGTACACATTAGCATGACCATTATTTCAGAAAAATGTAAAGAGAAAGTAAATCAGGAAAAGTAAAAAGTTTTAGCTTGTTCAAAAGGAATGAAACAACAATTTAGCCATTTTTAAATGAGTATATCTCACCTCTGACATTTAAGCCATTATCGCAGGCAAACTGTGCAAAAGGAGACATGTAATTGGGGTCGTATGCTAAAACATGGGCCTGTTCAGCAATACTCTTGGCTGTTTGCTGGATGCTTTCATAGTTGGTATTCTGAAAGCAGAGCACACAATTCATATTAGTGTCGCTGGAAGACAGAAAAATGGGCAGAAGGAAGTGTTGTACGTAGATGTTCTGGTACCTTGAGTTTTTTGAGTTCTTGTAAAATCATGTAGTCTGGCATGTTGTCAAAGAGACCATCTGTAGCAGTGAGTATAATGTCACCCAACTGGACATGGAAGGATGAGCTATCAGCAGCCTCGGGGCTGTAGGAAACGAGAGAACACAAAATTGTTACTTTGAATAGTTTAGTTATGAAATGTGATATTCCCATTCTGATGGTTGACGTATTTGAAAAAAAAATAAACATTCAGCTCTCGCAATGTTTCACAATGTCTTTAGGTCATTTCAACAATCCATCAAAACCAACTATAACAGCACATTCTGTGCCATCTCAGTTGAAATGTGTTTGTAGCGTTGCTGTTTGCTGACCATATTTAGAAGTTGAGAGGAATAAGAGCAGTTTCAGTCTAAGAAGCTTTAAGCTTGATCCTCATTATGCACGCGGAAACATACAGATCAGCTGTGAAGTGTCGTGTTCTGTTCCAGGAAGTCTGTGGAAGGCATTATGCCCACTGATACGAATACACTGGCTGTCATTCCCTCCGTCTGTACCAGCCCGGCTGGCCCCAGGTCATGCGGTTTAAACATGATACTTAGTGTGAATAAAAAAATTCTGAGAAATTAAGAAGTGGAAACGGTTTAAAAATGGAAGAGCATTAAAGATTTAGACCTGCAAACTGAAGAATATCTGGCCTCAGAGAACTACTTCTACCAGCTCATCTGTCAAAAAGAAACTAGCTAATGTCAGGATTTACAGAGGCCATGCTAAGGTTGTCTCCATTAACTTGGCAGCCATGTCATGTGTCTGGAAAGATTAAATCTAACAGGATTTAGCTCAGATCGGAACGAGCCCCAAAACATGGCTTAACCGTGACAAATTCACTATAATTTACTGATTTAGGGTCATGTTTACTAGACACAGTGTGTGAGTCCCAAGTCATGTAATAAGGAGGATTGGGGAAAGACCTGGCAACCTACCCCGGAAAAATCATCACCAAGAAAATTAATGGACAGTCTCTTGCGTATGCCGGGAGATGGCCCATAAATTAACCACAAGTCAGACACAACTGAAAAGGTTGATGAATGAATTACCAGACACAGACACCTTTAAATGCACAAAACTATATTCAGATTATGCATAACAGGAACCTCGCACAGTAGGCTATTTGAAGATTGACAGTAATTATCTTTTAAATTTATTGTGCAATTCATTTATTACAAAACCAGCAGTGCTCAGTTTTGTTGAAGATCCAGTGTAGCTAAATGACAAGTCACGTTATACAGTATGTTCAAATCACATCTGTGTATTTCATGTTACAGGTTAAATGATACAGAATTACAAGTTGCCCCAATTATGCTATTTTAAAAGGTTCCTTGTTTTGTTTTGAAGGTCCCCAGTGCTACATGCATCATTTATCGAAGTCTGAAAATTAGCTGAATTTCAGCCCCAGAGGCTTCCTCAGTGCTTGTATGCACAGCGATACAAACAGTAACGATGGTGGCAGTTTAACCGTATCAATTCCAACGCAAGTCTCATCCTTAGGAAGTGCAAGCAAAGTGTATTTGCTTTTGCAGAGCACAAAACGGCATCTTATCGACATGTCAACGACACAAACCAAACTCTTCCCATCTCAGCTACAACAACAGTTTGAGGTTGGGTCAAAGTAAATGTTTGCAGCTGGCATTTTGCAAATTTGTTACAAGGTTTGTGCAGGAAGAAGGACTGGAATTACTGACGACTCGTTTCGGCAGTTCTTTCTTTTGTGAGACAATAACTCAATTTATTGTGGATTTTGAGCTTTGAAACTGTGCAGACTTTTTACATTCACAAACAGCTATATTGCACACTACATGAAAGGTAATATTCAAAAAAGCATAATAGTAGTTAAATTCCCCTGTGGTGAAAATCAAGTTTTTAATGTTGTTTATATGTCTATGTGGCGTTTTTAATATGATTTAAGACAGACAATGTGCAAATTCGTAAGTCAACACCATTGCTGAGTATTTTCTCTGTAAAACTGCAGTGATCTAAAGACAGTTTCAAAAACGTGGTTTGAAATCGCTGGTGTTTGTGACATCACAAACTACCTTGTAACCAATCATGTCAACGTGCCGACAGGCTTTAGCATATCAATAACTATGACTGCTCTAAAGCAGGAGAGTCGAGAAGCCAGGTTATCTCGCTATATTTTTCTGTTGATATGAAAAATCGGATAGATTTATCAATATAGTGGTGTATGATGTATATTACGATGCTATGATGAACTATATGCCTTTCTCCACTGACGTTCTGAGTTGCTCAAAGCATTTGTAAGGATGCTCAATGTTAGAAGGCAGCTGTTTGACTCTGACATGGTGAACGGAAACATGGTTTGTGTAACATTAGCAACACATTGGCTGTTTGATAACATAGTCAAGCAAAAGGCTATCATATTAATTACTGTTATGTGTCTGACATTGTCAAAAGCGATACCATTGAGGGGCGTTTACCTCAGTAAGTTGAGCAAGTGGATCTCTGAGCTTGTGCGAGTGAGTGGAGGCGGAGCTAATTAAAGGGTCATGAAACCCTAAACCAAAATTTCTGAGATTTTAACAGAGGTATGTGTGTTGAACACCATTGAAGACAATGTTAGCATCTGTTAGATTTAATAGTGGGGGGGAAATGGTTAAGTTTTAGTTTTTATACGCTATTTTCGTCTTCCGGGTTTAAAATCTTCATCCTGTCCACGTCACAGGCTGTGACATGGCAGAGCACGATAGAACTTTGATGACTCATCGGTGTTTCATAATTATTAACGAGACTGAGTTTTTTATCCAATGAGAAGACACTCTCTTAATTACTCATGACACCACGTGGATCTTTCCAATGACGAGGACGGTTAACAGTGAGAGAGACTGACTGACTGACGGTGCGTGTCCGTTGGCGCGGAGCGAGCGGGTAAGCGCAAGTGTTTTCGGTTCATTCCTATGGAAGTTGAGCCGCGCGTAAGTTAAATGTGACTGGTCGCTTGCTCTGCTCCAGTCGACACGCAGCCTGACTGACTGAGCGTGTTGCAGGTTCGGCACATAGATCTATGCTATGTACGCAAGGTTTTTTTTAAGCTTAATTTTTTATTTTTTTTCAAATATGGACTTTATATTAACATTCAAATATGGACAAGTGGACTTTAATCAAATAAGTTGTGGTTCAAAATCCTATCCATTTTTAGCATAGATTAAGCTTTGTGCACAATTATCAAATTTTGGTTTTGACAAATAAAGCCATTCTTATCTAAAAATAGAAGAATAGAGATCATTACATATCCTAGACTTTAGAGTAGACTCTACAGTGTTCACACCGAGTGACATTTCTCACCAGGAGGAACTGATTATCCAGTCGAGTTAATAACCAGGCTCTCAGAGTGAGGACCTAATCATGCTCTCATACTGACAGCCAGGGGATTATGTCTCGCTTACGTCTAGGTAGGGACACGATGCTGTTGCATAATCATAAAGTGAGAGGAAAAATCACATAACAGAGTGAACGTCTCACCTGTCACTGAGGACGGAGCCCTCTGCCTCAGGAGGGGCGATAGAGAGCTGGAAAGGGGTGTTGAAGTAGTGCTGCTGTTCATCAGACCTGTGGACCACCTCTCCGCCTCGAACCACCAGAAAACCAGAGTCTCCTAGGTTCGCTGTGTGTAGCCGGTGACTCTGCCTGTCTAGAACCACGATACACGCTGTACTGCTTCCTAATATAAAGAAAGATGCTTAATCAGCCACATGATAGGTAATTTAAAGCATATCAATTTAATTTAAATTACAAATGCACCAAAATTAAACTGAAAACATTCTGCCTAAAATCAGTTTATGAACAATATAGATTTCTTGTTTTGAATAGATCTTCTGAATAGAACTTTTTCAGTTGATGCATGAACAAAACTTCACAAAAAATTATTTGTAGCACCTGACTTCCAATAATAATCACAATAAGCTGTTACTTTTGATATGAAAAAGTCTTCGAAAATTGACAATTTGAAAGCTAACGAAATTCAAACAATACATCATTTTGATACTCTTTAATGTGTCGTGGCAGATCACTGTAGCTCCTCAGTTCAAGCGGAACGCGATCCAATAATTTATTTCTCTTAACTACTAGTTATTGCACGAAATAAACATGAATGAACATCAGAAGGTATGTTGAAAGGACCCGTACAACTTACTGAAATGTATCATGTCATGTTATTGCTTAATTCGTGTTTCAACTGCGAAAAGACTTCAATAAAACAGCATGTAATGTTACATTTACCTTATCACAGCCATTCAATGTCTATAGGTTGTTAGTTACTGTAGCTAGAAAAAAAAAAACTCTTGGAGAGAAGCAGTTTGCTACATTTATGCACTATATTACTATTTATTATTTTCATTTCTATGTTAAATAATAAAGGTCATGTTTGAATAAGTCTGTCAGGAAAACTTTTTTTTTTTTACCTTACAGTCACCATTTAAATGTTTATAACAATGAATTGGAGTAGAAACAATTATATCAAATTGAGATAAAAACCGGCAGTACAAATTGTAATGTTTGTATACAACTCAGTTTTGATAAAATAAATTTGATTAATTGATTATTAAATAAACTTCATTATTTCTCTGTAAAAAATTCATTTTGGTGCGTCACTAATTTAAATGCCCTACAGAGCCATCCTGTACTAGCTTTGAAATTGTGCGGATTTAATACCAAAATCCAATCTTGTGACCCAGTACACTCAGTACACCCAGTACACTCCGTGACTCATCCAGGCCACAGTGTGTTTTTGAGAGCAGCACGCTGTACAATGACTCATTTCAGTCCATTATATTTTAGTTATGGCTTTGATCTCATCCTGAGAAAAATAAGCCAAGGCCCTTCCCAAAAACCACTTCCCTCCCTTTACTCTTTACTGTCCCAGAACATCCAGTCCACAGTTTTATAGCATATCTGTGCCTCACATGTTCGTACACGCATAGTAAAGTAAGATGCCATTGCACATGAACACCTTATGTTGTGAATATTAGCCTGATGCTAAAGTTACATCACAGTCTGTGCTGTGGATGGTTGGACTAGACATTATCAACATGTTGCAAATAAACTATGTTGAAAAGAGGTTGTCACACTGGATTTTAAGCATGCAAAATAGTTCCAGCAACTCAAGCGCCTGGTATAAAGTTGAAAAAACAAAACAAAAAAAAACAACTTTAGTATGTAGCAAAAGATGAAAATATGACGCATACTCAAGCATGAATGAAAGTGAACAGAACACAAAATTGAGCGACCGCACCTTAATGTAAGCCAGAGCACTATGCCGCAATCCCAACAGCCTTCAAAACACTTTATGATCTTAATAGTTTTCATTTGAAAACTGAAAATTTGAAAATATATTTACAAAAAGATAATTAAATGCAAATACTTTTTTCTGTGCAGCTCTCTCATTTTATGTGAAGGGAGACTTCCATTGTACAGCACTCTTCTGTTGTCTACCTGTGAAATGAATTCATTTCATAATCTAAAGCTAAAGTCTAAATCTAATATGCTCACCTAATAGCGGTACTTTGTTCTGAAGTAGCTCATAGTAGCTGGTAGTAAGGATTCCCACTGGATTGCTTGGCACAAAGCGTCCTTCTTTGACGAGCCGCTCACATGTCCTCATGAGCGTCCCAGAGAACTGAGAGGGGTCGACCCCATAGTCACGCCAGCCACCTACTCCATCAGCCACGCCTATAGGTGATATAAAAGAAACACAATGAGGGCAATACCATGGGAAAGCTACATTTTATAAATTGTTAACAAGCAACTTGCAATGATGTAATGTTTGTGTACAGGTATATCAGCAATTTTTTGTCTGCGGCTTAGATTTTTAAGACTGTTCATAGAAATAAATTAATACTTTTATTCAGCAAAGATGCAGTAAATTGATCAATAGTGACAGTAAAAGACATTTATAATGTTACAAAGATTTTGATTTCAAATAAATGCTGTTCTTTTTAACCTGATATTCATCAAAGAATTCTGAAAACAAAATGTATCATGGTCAACACAAAAATATGAAGCATCACAACTGTTTTCAACATTGATAATAATCAGAAAGCAAATCAGCATATTAGAATGAATTCTGAAGGATCATGTGACACTGAACACTGGAGTAATGATGCTGAAAATTCAGTTTTGAACACAGGAATAAATTGTATTAAAAAAGAAAAGTTATGTGTAATTGTAATAATATTTCACATTAATATTATTGGATTTACTGTATTTTTATCAAATAAATGCAGCCTTGGTGAGCAGACAAACATTAAAAAAATATTACTGACCCCAAACCTTTGAACGGTAGTGTACATATGTACATATGAGTATCAAAAGATAACTATATTATGTTACCATAATATAAAATTATTCATACTATGATGTAAGATTTTCGTCAACTAAGATCAAATTGTATGATCTAGTAGGATTTAGAGGTGATCAAGATGTAAAGTGAACGTATCTGATGGGAAAACTTGTTTACCCACAAGCGAAAATGAACTTTGAAAAGTAAGTGATTAACAATGGCTCTGGAGATGAACGGTTTTAGAATACTGTCTATATGACAATAAACTCAACCATAGGATTTCCCACAAATTTTTATGTAGAGTAATAGCACTTCTCAGCTGCTATATAAGGCAAAATAGTTATGTTTAGTGATAGACTGATATGTCGGCTATCAGTTGACCATTTTGAGATTATTGTAACTGGCTGACACTCCTGCATGCTTTAACGATGAAATCATATCGGAGTGAATTTTGAGACGGAATGTTCATTTAATTTCATTACATTTTGTGGACGTTTGCTATTTAAAACCCTTTCAACCACTAATTATGTTCAAGTAAATAAAGTGATTTGCAGATTGTAAGATGCACCGGCTTTTAATATTAAGAATGCAAACTTTTACTGCCTACACCCCTAAGATGTCATGTGCAATTCCAAATCAGACAGGGAATTTTCCCTACAAAGCCCTCCCAGCTTCCTTTCTGACAAGGAGCAGGAACCCTCGTTTGTGACCATACAAGGCAAGTCCCCTCACACGGACCTGCATCCTCTCGTGATCTTGCCTCTAAAAGCACTGGGATTTCCAGAGCTAGATTTGCTGGCTTGAAGCTTGACAAGTCTTGGTTCGTACTTCTTAGGCCATTACAGAACCCTGCTCATGTGTTTGAGCTGTAGAAGAGGATTTACATCCCAGGGTAATTTGACTTTGATGTATAGCTGTCCAAGTAGGCCTTAGAAACATGTCAGCAGGTCTGACATTGAATTTGTAGGCTTAATCCTTATGAGTGGGTTAAATGACAGACAAAACAGTACAAGCACTAATCAACTATATCTTAAAACTGAACTAAAAACCTCAAATTTCCTTGTAAAATAAATAATTGTATTCCCAAAAGAAGCATGAACTAAAGGATTTTCTTTCTTTGAGGATCTGCAGTGTTGAACACTGTCAAGACACTGAAACCCAAGTCTGTGGTCTTCAGTGTTCATCTATTGTTTTACACCCACGTCTTTCAGGTGGACTTAACTGTAACTAAATGGTGGATTTTCTGTTGCATTACAAACTAATTTGCACTCTTGTTAACCCCCAAAAGTTGCCATTCTCAGGTTAGAAGCAACGTTTTGGAATAACAGTGTGAAAAATTATACCACTGAAAATTCTAGCAGCGATATAACTGAACTATTTCCACTACTGCCCACATTTTTAATTTGAAGTATGTTGAGCTGTCTACTCTAATACAATGAGTTTTTGTGTAGCTATATAATCCTTTTTTAAATATCTATCTCATATCACTTTGTGCACACTCCATATCCATAGTACAGTGTAGTGATTTTTTTCTACAATAACTACAACAGTTCACACCCCCTAGACACGTGGACATTAGAAACAAGCTTCCACTCATTTTATATTCTGTTATTGTTTGGTGACAGCTGAAGCAATTCTGGATTCATTTTTAATGCAGTAGTAAATGTACAAACATTTTCAAGCATTAACACAAGTTTCCAAAATATTCAAATAAATATTAGAAAGTAACAAATCAAGGGGAGAGAAAAAAAAAAAACATTCATACAAGAGGAAAGCAGAGGTAATGCTAAACCGTATATAATGATATAATAATGAGACTGAAGAAGCGAGTCTGTTTCAATTAAAAAGTGAGAGAACTTTAAAATAATAAATGACAACACTTTGTAAATTATATTTGGGATGAAATTAGTGGGTAATTTCAATAGGCTTATGGAACGCGTCGTTCTTAACGTTAATGACGTCACAATGGAAAATGCAACTATGTTGCAAAGAATGTTCCTTTAGAATTTAACGAGGAACGTTTAGCGGCGCGTTACAAAACACTAAAAGAACATATATTTTTATCTTTATAGGCTTCATTATTCATAATAAATCAATTTGATAATTATATGGCAGTTAATAAAACTGCATGTTTATTATTATGAAACATGTCTATTATTATGAAACATTATTTTAATATGTCTGTGTAAAATATAAAATAGCGTTATTTAAAACATGACTAAACAGTTTGTCAATTCATTGAAATAAAATATTTTTATAAACATATACACTGGTTTATGGCTGTAAAAGCTTTTGTTGATGCACCTAAAGGCCATCGATGTGCGACAGTTGTGACGTCAGAAGCGATTTAACCACGATACTTGACTAAACCAGTTCTTCCAAGCACATTATCTTTGCATACAACACAGATATGCGGTGCAAACATTACATACCTAACACATCAGCAGATCTGTGCCGGGCTATAAAGCACGCGTCGTCTCCATAACACATCCCTTTCTTCAAAATCCCCTTACGAAAATCCTTCCCGAAGCCGAAGCTGGCCGAAACCAGGCTGTAATCGCGGCTGTCGGTTTGAGAGAGTCCGCCGATGACCGCCCGGGCCACCAGTCGACCGTACGAGAGAACGGACAACATCACCCCCGGACTCTGCTGCAGGGGTAGTTTGGGTTAGCTCGAGTACTAACAACAGATCCACAGCCCTAGATGACGTCTGGAGATGTCACAACAACCGCATCCACAATGTTAAACGTCCTTACAACAGCATCAACTTTCAAATTCTCGCTGTCTTTACGAAACAGTCACATTCAGCTCTCCATAGTGATCGATCCGATGCGATTCAGAACATGCAAGTCGATCCGGCTTTTATAAAACTCTTTCTTCTCGTGCTGAGCCCCATCGCTGCGCGCTCTCGCTTGCGTGTCTGTTCGTGAACTGCCGAAGGCCGCGACGCGACTGAAGTCTTGTGACTGCTTTGACGTCAGACGCCGTTACGCAACTCGTGCACCTTTAATGGTGTATATATAAAAAACTGTTTAATGGAGACCAATGAAAGAATACACCGACCTTAGAATTCGTTTATAAAATATTACGTACAAATTGATCCTGGAAACACTTTATAATAAATTATGTATACATTACTTTTTTGTATAATATTTTGATTTAATGACTAAAAATGTCAGATGGTATAATGATTTAATAATTGAAAAATGTTTGAAAACCTGTGTGCACTTACATGAGAAAGCATTTTTTTTTTCAAATATAATGTATTTTGACTCATGAATATTAATAAGTGGAATACTATTTGTAATTTTGTGGTAATGCAAGTAAGGAAATTAGCTTTATGTAATTGGTCCATCATATTTCTGTATTGTAGACTGTTTCTTGGTAAAATACAAAGATATTCCACTTGAAATATTCAGATTCTGGTTATAAACAATCATATTTTATATAGTTTAATATGGATTTATGATTCAGAATAGAGCATTTGTTGTAGACTGTTTTGGAGGGATAATGCATGTTAACAGCTTGTGGTTTCAGTCACATCAGGACAGAGTACGAGAACATGGACTTAGAGACCTCTGGTCACAGGCCAGCTTCTGCAGCTCTCCTCTCAGCACGTGTTAGCTGAATTTGGCTTTTTACTTGAACTTATTTACTTGAACTCTTACTTCTGCTTTCACAGACAAAGCTTAAGCCTTTTAAACTGGTAGTTTATAACACTAAGGCTTGTCTATTTTCAATGGAGTGCTGGGCCTAAATTACTACAGTATGGTGTGTTATGAAACAGATGTTTTCACTCAATGAAGTCTTTGTCGCCATCTAGTGGTCATACTGGCGCAGTACAGTTTTAGACAAATTGGATTAAACCAGTTTTTCAAAAAGTTTAATCTGGATCAGAATTATCTAGATTTGGAAATTCCATGTTTTGCTATCCAGGATCAGGTAATCCATCTTACTTTTATGCCAGTTTTTCAAAGCAAAATCGGATTGGATCACCCTGATCCAGAAACACACTTTTTCAGATTACCAAATCTGGATAACTAATGCTTTAAATGGGATTGCATTTCACAATAGGCTGATAGCTATGTTAAGAACAACAGGTAGAATAGTCAATGTGGGCTACTTTAAAGGATTAGTTCACTTTCAAATGAAAATTAGCCCAAGCTTTACTCACCCTCAAGCCATCCTAGGTGTATATGACTTTCTTCTTTCTGATGAACACAATCGGAGTTATATTAATAAATATCCTGACGCATTCAAGCTTTATAATGGCAGTGAACAATACCAATGAGTATGAGCTAAAGAAAGTGTCTCCATCCACATTCATCCATCATAAACGTACTCCACACGACTCCGAGGGGTTAATAAAGTCTTTCTGAAGCAAAGCAATGTGTTTGTGTAAAGTTATGAAGTAAATATCTAGCTTCCGCCAGACTGCATTCCATATTCAAGTTACGAATTCAAGTTAGATATTTTACTTCATAACTTGCTAAAAATTTATTTATTTTTACACAAACACATCGCTTCGCTTCAGAAGGCTTTTATTAACCTCCCGGAGCTGTGTGGAGTATGTTTATGATGGTTGGATATGGAGCTTTATTCAGCTCATACTCGTTAATATTGTTCATGCATAAGGATATTTATTAATATATCTCTGATTGTGTTCATCAGAAAGAAATAACTCATATACACCAAGGATGGCTTGAGGCTGAGTAAAGCTTGGGATAATTTTCATTTGAAAGTGAACTAATCCTTTAAAGTGATTTTTTTTCATTTTCCTTCAAACAATCAGACCCATACGGAGGCACTAAAGAGACAGGAAAAAATATGAAATGGGAGAAAAATTATGTATTTTAATGCAAAAGATTTGCATTCCCCCAAGAAACTTTGTGATAATTCTCAAGTTTTAAGAGTGATTGCACAGTTTCTTGGAGGAAACTGTCCTCCCATCACCATGTCCCTTTAGAGTTTCCGTAGCCCCTCATGTGACCCAAAACACAAACAAACAAATATACATGCAATAAGGGATGCAAATGTTTGAAACTACTTTCGAATGGTTCATTCATTTTCAAAATTTGATCCAGTCCAATAGCCGAAATCTGATCAGATTTCTTTTGAACAACTGGGCCCTGAATATAAGATTGTTTTCAATGTTTTTTGTTTGTTTGTTTGTTTGTTTTAATAACTGATGTATTTAAAAAGTGTCATTTTAGATTTTTGGTCTTACATTAATCTTTTTTTTTTTTTTTTAATTATACAACTTTTGTCATTTACTCTGTTTTGTTCTCCTTAAATATTTAAATATTAAGTGACCTTATATAATAAATAAACCAAATAAACCTTCTCTTTTTCTGTATCACTTTGCTAAAACGTTCAATTCTGCAGTGTACTTGGAAGCACTGTTTTTTTCACTGCAAATGCCAGGAAAGTCTATGATGTTGTTTCTTTTGACTCAGTAATTTGAAGCTTGTCTCAGTGCCAGTCTTTATTTATACATGCGCTTTAATAAAACTGTTTTGGTTATAAAACACCCAGTAGGCTACTGATTATAATAAGCCCGTCCACTTATAACCGTGCAAACCTTTGAAAGGGGCTGTAAGACGTGGCATGGGCGATTCTGGTTATTGGAATTAGTGTTTGTTTAGACTAAGATGACTCAGCTCTGCAGAATTTTTTTGTGAAAATATGCCTTGACCGCTTTTGAGGTTCAGGGCTGTGAAGCGTATGTAACAAAAACGTAAGAGGCCTTGTACTGTAAGTTCACTACTCAGACAGTAGGTGGCAGTAAGGACTTATGGTAGAGGTCTCTCTTTACCAGTATTTTCCACAACGCTTTTTCTTCAGTGCCACTGAAAAGAAATATGGAACTTGAATGTGAGTTTGCAATCTGTATTGAATGTGATGCAATATATATATATATATATATATATATATATATATATATATATATATATATATATATATATATATGGCAAGAAACATACAGTATGAATATATGAGCCGGTGTATCAAAAACATACAGCGTCAGCAGTGTAGTCTGATCTGGATCATTTAAAGGGTTAGTTCACCCAAAAATGAAAATTCTGTCATTAATTACTCACCCTAATGTCGTTCCACACCTGTAAGATCTTTCATCTTCGGAACACAAATTAAGATATTTTTGATAAAATCCGATGGCTCAGTGAGACCTGCATCGCCAGCAATATTTGATATTTTGTTATCCAAATACTGTTTTGGGCTGCTGTAAATTGAAATGATCAGAAATCACATTAGGCTAATGAATAATTTTGCTGCACATGTTTTATTAGGCACTGTGTATAATTACAACCACTAAAAATCACAAAGCCAACTTTAATATTACATGCATTTCATTCTCATTTGGTTTAATAGTTCAATTCAGTGCTGTAAATGAAAGATTATATAGCACAGGACAATGTTTTTTGTAACATATTCAGAACTACATCTGAGAAAGTCATGATGTTTAAATGAGAGCTGTTGAAGTGAGATATTTCACTCTTGGTCCTTCTCCTCCCCATGTGTGATGATGTAGACCAGATTCTTATAGTCCAGATTACCTGCGGCATCTGGAGGAAAAGCACTAAACATCTGCTCCATCTGAGGAAAGATGGATAAAAAGAAGTATTATGGTGTTTCTGTGGGTGGATGTGTTGTTTACACATTATAAATTCTCTAGTTTCTGTTCATAATCTATAGATAGACAGAAAATTACTTCACGCATTCCATTCACATATAATACAAATGTCATTGTGACATACAGCACAGTGATGCCAAAGACACAGACAGCTGAAGTGTTAGACATAAAACAAATAATCCAAGATGTCAAACCTCTTCTGGAGAAAATCTGTCCGCTTGCGTTGTCAACATCCGCGACAAACTGCGAGGAAAGACAAACTTCGGTTTAACCTTTTGAAATAATCGAATTACTTCTGCCAAACACTTCACACATGCTTGCAGGGTTTGAACTGTCTGTATGTACTGCCTCTATTCAGTAGCTTGTCACAAATTGTAAAACAAAGCAGAATCTTTGCAGAAATGGATTTACAGAGATGCAGGGAAAGATTTGATTGCTTTTTTATAGTATTGTGTAGCTTAAGTGGTACTCACAAATCTTTCTTCAAGGTCCCCTTTCCCTCTGGGTCAAACACTTTAAAGGCATTCAGGATGGTCTCCTCTGCATCGGCACCTGTTTTTTTTTTTTTTTTTTTTTTTTTTTTTTTAAAGGGAGCAATAGAAAACTGGTGAGAGAGATGATTGTTCTTCAAACCCTGCAGGAATTCAAAAAGACATATTTGGACATGATTCCCATAGTGGAATTTCTACCATAATTTGGAGCTTATCTTTATATAGGCTTATAGAAGAGCTTCCAGAACATATAGTTCCTTATAGGACCATTATGATTCCCAGTAGGATCACATGACCCTGTAGGACTTCCAAAGGAAAGAAAATCTCTGTATGATTTCCCGTTCACTTGTAGACTTACTCCAAAACAACCAGTTTCGTTTAAATAAAATACAATAAATACAGTATGATTTTAAGAATTAAACAACATAACATATTCTGAATAAAATGTCATAATGCTAATATTTCACAATATTACTGATTTAACCACCAACATCACCTATGTTGGTGGTTAAATCAGTAATATTGTGAAATATTATTTAAAATAACTGTTTTCAATGTGAATATATTTTAAAATGTAATTTATTCCTGTGATCAAAGCTGAATTGTCAGCATCATTACTTTTTTGTCAGGATCATGTGACACTGAAGACTGCAGTGTCACATGATCCTTCAGAAATCATTCTAATATGATGATTTGCTGCTCAAATACAGTAGATGGGTGGATGGATGGATCGATGATTGGATGGATGGATGGTACAGACAGATAGAAATACAGAGGATGGATGGATGGTACAGACAGAAGTACAGAGGATGGATGGATGGTACAGACAGATAGAAATACAGAGGATAGATGGATGGATGGTACAGACATATAGAAGTACAGAGGATGGATGGATGGATGGATGGATGGATGGTACAGACAGATAGAAATACAGAGGATAGATGGATGGATGGATGGTACAGACATATAGAAGTACAGAGGATGGATGGATGGATGGATGGTACAGACAGATAGAAATACAGAGGATGGATGGATGGATGGTACAGACAGAAGTACAGAGGATGGATGGATGGTACAGACAGATAGAAATACAGAGGATAGATGGATGGATGGTACAGACATATAGAAGTACAGAGGATGGATGGATGGATGGTTGGTACAGACAGATAGAAATACAGTGGATGGATGGATGGATGGATGGTACAGACAGAAGTACAGAGGATGGATGGATGGTACAGACAGATAGAAATACAGAGGATGGATGGATGGATGGATGGATGGTACAGACAGAAGTACAGAGGATGGATGGATGGTACAGACATATAGAAGTACAGAGGATGGATGGATGGTATAGACAGATAGAAATACAGAGGATGGATGGATGGATGGATGGATGGTACAGACAGAAGTACAGAGGATGGATGGATGGTACAGACAGAAGTACAGAGGATGGATGGATGGTACAGACATATAGAAGTACAGAGGATGGATGGATGGTACAGACATATAGAAGTACAGAGGATGGATGGATGGATGGATGGTACAGACAGATAGAAATACAGAGGATGGATGGATGGATGGATGGATGGTACAGACAAAAATACAGAGGATGGATGGTACAGACAAGTACAGAGGATGGATGGATGGTACAGACAGATAGAAATACAGAGGATGGATGGATGGATGGATGGATGGATGGTATAGACAGATAGAAATACAGAGGATGGATGGATGGATGGATGGATGGATGGATGGATGGATGGTATAGACAGATAGAAATTACAGAGGATGGATGGATGAATGGATGGATGGTAGACATATATAAGTACAGAGGATGGATGGATGGTACAGACAGATAGATATACAGTGGATGGATGGATGGAAGGATGGATGGATGCTACAGACAGATAGAAGTACAGAGGATGAATGGATGGATGGTACAGACAGATAGATATACAGAGGATGGATGGAATGATGGATGGATGGTACAGACAGATAGAAGTACAGAAAGTACAGAGGATGGATGGATGGATGGATAAATAGAAAAAACATCTATGATCTTTGCCAAGGCAATTTTTGGATTCTTAGTACCACTTCACCCTACAATTTACCTTTTAGCTTCTCTCCAAACATAGTGAGGAAGACAGTGAAGTTAATGGGTCCGGGAGCCTCCTTTAGCATCTGTTCGAGCTCTTCTTGTTTGACGTTCAGACGGCCTGCGGAGGCAGAAAGCTCAGAGGTCAGAACTGCTGTCAGAGAGACTCTTCAAGCAACAATGCAGAACGACACTGACGTATAGCAGAGATTATTACAGTCCACCTAAAGCTGCGAACGTATCCCTCAGGTCATTCTTGTCGATAAAGCCGTCTCTGTTCTGGTCCATGATTGTGAAAGCCTGAGGCAGATGAAAGAGAGAAAATATAGAGTGTGTGTGAGAGGGATGCAGAATGTAGTCTAAGGTTTGTTAAAGTCAGCATGAAATGGAATTTGTGATATTCTTTTCTTCCTTATTGTGATATATCTGAAGCGAAACAAGAGCAAATGTAGTGCGGGACTTGATTTTGTCCATGGGGAATTGATTGGATGGTTGTGGTTTGCTATTGGTGGATCTCTTGTGAGTGACAGGTTGCCCCGCCCTCACGCCAGTAAACAAGTCATCAGAGAAGAGAAGAGATGCTGCTGTTATTTTGATTAAAGATTTAGAGCCACATGAATTTTATAATAAATACTGTAATAATCAATTAAAAAAAATAAGAATTGTCTATTTTGACTTCATTAAAGGTGAAGGGTGTAATTTTTGCAGCTCAAGTGCCACCAAATGGAAGTACAAAAAAAACTTCCCATTGGTTAAATATATACTTCTTTCCAAAAACTTATTGGTGAATCAGTAGTTGACATACTATGCCATTTTAATGTTTTTAATTGTTGATGTATATCGTAATTGTGAATGTGTTGCTATGGTCTGGTGAACACGCATCTGTTTAGCTTTAGGTGAAAATATACACTTTGACAAACTTATAATTTAAAGGGGTCCTTGATTATGATTTCACTTTTTTAACTTTAGTTAGTGTGTAATGTTGCTGTTTAAGCATAAACAACATCTGCAAAGTTACAACGCTTAAAAGGAGATATTATCTTTTACATAATTCACTTTTTAAGCACTACAACAACTGGCTGGACTACCAGAAATGTATATTATATATAATATTATATATAATATATTGTGGATTTCAGATGTGTGAAAACATGTTGAAACTCATGTCATGTAATGCGTAGTAAGCTTGTTTTGACTATTTTTACTGTAAGTCCACCTAAAAATGTAAATCCTGTCATTATCTACTTACCATCACATCATTGCAAACTCTTTGTTTTTTTTTTTGTTTGTTTTTTTGTCTTATGCATAAGAAACTGGTGCATCCCATTTCATTGCAACTCAACAAAGTTCTGAATTTAAACTAGCGGAGTAGAAAGATTACGGTATCAGTGAATAACAACTACCTGTTTCTCATGCAAAGCTGTCACAGTCATGTGGACTAGTGTTAGGATATTTCAAGGATAATTTTATGTTTTTCTTTGTGGAGCATGAAAGTTCTTAAATTCTCCATTTTTGTGTTCCAGAGAAAAAATAACAACAAACAAGTTTGGAGTGACACGAGGGGGAGAAAATAATGACATTTAATTCATTTTTAGGTCAATTAATTCTTTAATTAGAGGTCAAATCCTTTCAAACCCCTTATCATGGTGCTTTTTTTTTGGTAATGTATCTTGTTTCGCAAAACTCCCTCTGTTTGTATATTTATAGGTCCTGTAATTCTGCTTTACTTAGCGTCTTTGTGTCTGTTTGTGATTTGTGTGAGAGAGACAGACTGAAAGAGAGAGACTGGTAGCATTTGTCTGCACGTTCTCATCACTGCCATCTCGGATCAGCTTCATGCTTATCCTGTTTGTCGTGATCTTTTCACAGCCGCTTTGAGACCAGAGAGAACGTCTGTCCTGCTGCATTTTCCACGCAAATTTCAGGGGCTTGACAGCAGGTTCGAATGTGTGTGTGTTCAGGGTGTAAATCACTCCACTGTGCTAATCGTTACTGACACATTCTGAATTATTCACTAGCGATGATGAGCACTGACATATTGAAGTCACATACGGGAATCTCGCTGCTCAATATCACAGTGAAAGAGTCTTGATAAAGACAATTGTCATAGCAATTAGAGTCAAACGACAACTTGGTTTGTACCTCTTTGAACTCCTGGATCTGTGCTTGTTCAAACATGGAGAAGACATTTGAATTGGCTCCTTCTGCCCGCTTCTTTGCCTTTTTGGGTGCCTGCACCAACATATTACACAGAATACTTGTGACTGATTAAATGGAAGCATTGGCATGTGTCATTTCATCAGTGCACTTTATTTCAAAGTACTTTTTGAGAAATAGAAAGAACTTCAAAAAAAAAGGAATAACTGACATCATTGGCTGATATCCTTCTTGTTTTTACTGTTTCACTAGAAAACTCTCTACCATTTTTTTTTTACTTTGGAAAGAAATTTTATTATTATTAATTTAGAAAGGATGCATTAAAGGATTAGTTCACTTCAGAATTAAAATTTCCTGATAATTTACCCCCCCCCCCCTCCCCCATGTCATCCGACATTTTTGCGGAAAACATTCCAGGATTTTTTTCCATATAGTGGACTTCAACAGTTACCAATGGGTTGAAAGTCCAAATGACAGTTTCAGTGCAGCTTCAAAGAGCTCTACATGATCCCAGATGAGGAGTAAGGGTCTTGTCTAGCGAAACTACCGATCCGGTGTCTACAAAGCGAATGTGCAAAGACTAAGTCAAACGGCCTTTACAAAAAAAAGGTAAAACAACAATGTCGGGCGATTTTGAAGTTGGAGGAGAAAATGAGATGGAGTTTTTGGCCCACAGTGGTACTTCCGCCTACGTCACACGCATGACCTTTCCAACGTGATTAAGTAATGCGTGGCGCATCGCAGAGCTAGTGCAGATGAGCATTTGTGGTTAAAAAGTATATACATTTTTATTTTTTTCTCAAAAACCTTAATTTTTATTTTTGACTGAAGAAAGAAAGGCATAAACATCTTGGATGACATGGGGGTGAGAAAAGTATCATCAGGAAATTTTTATTATGAAGTGAAATAAATTACATTTTAAAAATATATTCACATAGAAAACAGTTATTTTAAAGTGTACACTGTAAAACATGATTGTTGGTTTAACTTAAAAAAGTAAGTTACCTGGTTGCTTTGAAGTAAGTTACCTTGGAGTTCATTGAAATTAAAAAATTTAGTTAATGCAATGAAGGAGATTTGTTTAATAAATAGAAACTCAAATATTGTTATCTAAATCACATTAATTATCTAAGTCGATTTGACAAAGAAAAAAAAAGTTGTGATAAATCATGAAAAATATATTTTTTACAGTGTAATAATATGTCACAATATTACTGTTTTTGAACAAATAAATGCAACTTTGGTGAGCAGAAGAGACTAAAAGCATTTTAATCAAATCTTACAGACCCCAAACCTTTAAACGGCATGTCCCATTATGCCAGTAAAATGGCTTGCAAATGCAGTTTCACGTTGAGTTTTGTATCACAATTGTTTCTCCTAGACAGCAATCTGTTTAAATTGATACTTTTGCTGAAGTCTCCCACTTCTCTGATGTTTCTCCTGAGAAAATCTCACACGTCTCCTCTCAACAATGTCTTATCAAATTCTTCCAAGTTCAAATGAACTGAGCTGATGTCCACATTCATTTTATGGCAATCAATGCTTGTCTGATTTGTGTCTATTTTCATTTCTCTTAAGGAGATTTAGGTTAAATTGAAACTTCTCCTGAGCAATGAAAGAGCTAAATCTGAGTAATGATGTGTTCCTCTGCGCGAGTGTATGAGAATGGAAATGTTTGGTGCCCTGCAGGATGTATAATTAGCTCGGAGAGCGAGAACTCAGCCAGTGGATCAGATGTGGGATTACACACTGGCGCTGACTGGTGACAGCCTCATCTTTGAGCCTGTTGATAGGTAATCCCACCAAGACAGGGATTAATCGCTACTATTTACATTCCTGCCACAGAATTTGGGAAACATTGTGAGATGCATTTCTGCTTTATGACATCGCAGCCCGACAGCTGCTCGTCGGCCTTCTGTCTGGATTACATCTCAACAGTTGTGCTGTACACAAGGTCAGAGCTGAACCATGAAACATCTTGTAGTTTTAGTATTCTACTAATTATAATTAACTTTGCAACTACACGCCAACTTATTCTACTGACCCAAGCCCTTAACCTTACAGTCTACTAATACTTTAATGAGAGTTAGTTGACATGTAGTTGCAAAGTATAGTTAGTAGAAAGTCTAAAGTGAACTATATCGAAATAAAGTGTAGTCATAACTATCACAGTTAAATAAAGTGTAGCCATAACTATCACAGTGATCACAGTTGGAGCTATTGTCGAGATTTCTTCTGAAAATTTAGAGGAGATATTTGGGTCTTTTTCATAAGAAAATCATTTTAATCACATTGCTGTTTAGAAGAAACATTAAAGAGATCTCATTTCTGATCTGTTTTCTTTCTTTAAATGGAGAGCAAATGAACTGTTTACACTTTTTGGCAAAAAAAAAAAAAAAAATAGATGAGTCACCTGTCTCCTATTTTGATTTGAGTAATGAACATGTTTGTATCTATCTTTGAGAACAGAAACAGTTTACTTTTCATTTATTTATTTGTTGAAAGTGAAATTAATATAACATCAGAGACGGTGGATGACTCAGACAGATGTAAAGTGGCTCTGATGAATCAGACTTAAACTTAAGTTTCAAACACAGACAGACAGAAATCAACTCAGCCACACTAATATGTTAGATTTTCGTTTGGACACATCAAGAGCATAGTGAGTTACATGTCTGCTGATAATATAAGATAGAAGAAATAAATTAATGAATAAATATATGGCAAAGCAAACTCACCATAATTGTAACCCTTGAATTCAGGAGACAAAGCACAAGTGATTTCAGACAGGGTGGAAATGCTGATTTTATATATATAAGCCCATTCCCCACCTCTGACGGTCTATAAATACATCCTCCATGGTGCTTAACTATGTAGCCAATTGTAGACATCAGAAGTTATTATAAGAATCCTGATTAAAGGGGTTTAATACAGCAGCCAATGGGCTTCAACACAGAACAGATGACAGTTGTTGTGAAAACATCTAGAACTTTCCTAAACCTAGAATGTGTGATTGACAGCGGCATTATTCTTTGTAGGTTCATTTCATACTACATTGTTGGATACAAGAGCTCAACTTTTTTAGACGTGCAAGTGTCACTAACTTAAACAAATGATTTACATTTACGCATTTGGCAGACGCTTTTATCCAAAGCGAATTACATTGCATTAAACTATACATTTGTATGCAATCCCTGGGATCGAACCCATGACCTTGGTATTGCTAGTGTCATGCTCTAACCACTGAGCTACAGGAAAGCTTGATGAAGAAAAATGAAGTCTCGATCTCTTTAGGTGATTTAAGTGAATGTATGAAGTCAAAGGAAACCACAGGTGTAGAAAATCACATTCACTGTCAACATGTTCGACTAACGTTGAAACCATGTCTTCACGAACAATAAAACAGAAAAGAAGGTTTAGTCTGGTTGATGTTGTCAGGAGGGAGAAAGGTGACCTCTGCTTGACTTCTCATACTGAAACCCTGCAGTGTGCACTAAATGTAGATTACTACTACTTTTTTGACATCAGGAAAGACAGTTTACCCTTCCAAAGATGATCATGTGGTCATTTACAATTACAAAGACGCAGACGAATGGCTTTAAAGGGATAGTTCACCCAAAAATGAGAATGATCTCATGGTTTACTCACCCTCAAGCCATCCTAGGTGTATATGACTTCGGAGATATATTTTAAAATATCCTCTCTTCCAAGCTTGATAATGGCAGTGAATGGGGAGCCGATTTTGAAGCCAAAAAAAGTGCATCCATCCATTGTAAAAGTAATCCAAACGACTCCAGGGGGTTAATAAAGGCCTTCTAAAGTGAAGCGATTGGTTTTTGTAGGACAAATATTCAGATTTAAAACTTTATAATCTATAATAATAAGCTTCCAGCAGAGGGCCGTACGCATGCGCAAGTCGACTTGCATCACAAGAGTAACCCACTGATGTGATGTATGACGCAGGATGTAGGATTATCGTAAGTTTAGACGCCTCTCGTGGTTCAAACAAATAGTGCTGGTCAACAAACTCAAGCTCCTCTTCTCTTGTATTGAAATCCTCCAACTTTTCCCCTTAAAATTCCCTGTTTTTGACAGTGTTTTGTTTTGCTTTATCCTCTGCGCTTATGCGTTCGTCATTGTGTCATGCGTCGGGTCAGGGGTTACTCTTTCGCCATAAATCGATGCATACGGCTGTCTGCAGGAAGCTAGTTATGATAGTTAAAAAAGTTTTAAATATAAACACCTTGGATGGCTTGAGTAAATCATGAGATTATTTTCATTTTTCGGTGAACTAACCCTTTAAAGAGGACCTATAATGCTTTTTTAAATTTTCATCTTTCTTTAGTGTGTAATTTTGCTGTTTGAGTTCCAAAGCACAAAGTCCCTCCGTGGGAGTTATTCTCTATATCAGTTTCACTGTTTCTGAACTCCCTGAAACACCTCCATTGTAGTCTTGATATTTCTTTTCCTGGATGGAACAGATCACAATTTTTCGTTTGACTGACTTTAGAGTAAACAAACATGGTGGACAACGGGCAAAAAGAAATGGCGATAATAGTGTTTGGACTGCTTTTTACAGAATATTCACAGAAAAAAAAGAAACGGGTTTGAATGAAGTTATGTTATGCTTCCGTCAGCTCGCTTTCTGATCGTTTCGTTCCATGTGACAATCTACAGAGCGTGGGCGTGTTTGTCCTCCGGGTTCCCCCAACACAACAGGACTTCTGAACATAAATACTCAACATGTTGGATATTTACGATTTGAGATCGGTGCAGCCCCAGTGATCTTCCGAGCAGATTCAATCACTCTTAACACACTTCACAGCCCAACAAAATTGGATAAGATATTCTGTAGAACCATCAAGATAATCAGGACTTTACCTAGGATTGTCAGAAGAGGAGAACTGGGCCCAAAATCGGCCTGATTATCTTGTAGGGTGTTGAAACTCGCAGTTATGGTAAGGGGTGTGACATTTCCCAAACCAATCAGAGCACATTGTGCTTTTCAGAAGGAGGGGCTTTATATAGACAGGTAACGTTTCCCAAAAGCATCGTAAGCCTAAGCTGATCGTATCTCCATTGGTGGCAATGGTTCTACGATCATCTTAGGCTTACGATGCTTTTGGGAAACGCAGCCCAGAGCGTTACTGACAGACTGGGAAGAAAGGAGCTGCAACAATATCAAATGGGGAAAATGAAAATCTATTCTAGTAGAGACCAAAAATTAAATCAAGATTTTGAAACGGGCATAATAGGTCCTCATTAAAACCTTTCTAGTTTCAAGTTTTCAGTCATGAGCAGTAATGAGATGCAAACTCTCATGCTAAATCATTCCAGCCACCTGGTGGCAATCTCAACATGCTTCTGTTTCAAGGCCTTTTGCACTCCAAAATGGATCAATATATCAGAGTTCAGCAGCTCCCACCGATATTCCTGGAATGATATTGCCAAGCTTAGTCAAACATTCATGTGTATCTAGGCCACTGCATACACAACGTCAATCCAAACACACACACACACGCACTCATTAGTGGCTGTATCACATCTTTATTCAGAGACCTTTTTAGTTTAGTTTTTTTTAATGTTCATTTTTGCCATTTTTTTGTCTCGGATATTAGGCGACACAGTGTGTGTGTGTGTGTGTGTTTTTATTTATTTATTTATTTTTTACAAAACCTCACAGCTTGCTCTGGTGGTTAGTAAAAATCTCCCACTGTTCTGTTCTCAATAACCCAACAGTCTTTGCACCCTCAAAATGTCCGCATATTTAGATTTGAACAAAAGTAATAAGTGTTGGTGCATCAGGCTTGTATATCAGAACTGATTTAAATTTCAAATTTAACAGTGAGCCATATCAAAACAAGATATATTATTCCTTTCTTATAAGACTGATGCAGTCTTTTTTTCCCCTGAAGCAATAAATAAAAAGCAATAAAACAGAAACTTTTAATAAGCACCTTTTATATTCCCGGTAGGTGGCTTACAAAGTGCAAATACATTTCTACTTAAAAATAGACTTGCGTTTGGTTTTAATAGCGTTGAGGAGAATGACAGATGTGCTCACTAGTAATTGCTCGCAGTCCACAAGCCACCGGAGCAGTTAACCTCTTAAAAGGATTCATTTCGAGACATTACTACTGATATCTGTAATCCGGAGCATTTTAGATACATGAGTCAAACTGCCTTTTCTAAACACGAAAATTAATCCACAGACTTTTTGTAATCAACAAAGTTTACCAAAAGGTTGGCTGTATTAAAATGTACAGTTTTCAAAAAAAGAACTGCAGCTTTAGTCATTATGCGCAATGTGATAATGAAACTTCCTTACAGGGAAAGGCCACAGTGTGGTGTGATGAGTTAATTTTAGGGGAAATCTTGGCTCTGGATGGTCGTCTTTATGTTACACTAATATTATAATGATAAAGATGTGATTTGGACAACATGTGTTACATTTACAGCTACTAATGTCAGAATATAGTCCTCATACATGGTAGCAGCTCTGTCCAGTAGAAACGTCCTGTTCCACAAGAGGGAGCACGTGCTAACGTTTGAACAGAACTGTCCATTCAGAATTTCAAATCATGCATTGATCGCACACTCCCACTATAACATTTATGCATTTTTTCCGTCTTGGAATGCATTTTTTTTATTCAGCCGTCTTCAAAAACACAGAAGAGCATTTGTAAGAGAAAACACATTTGCATTTGCACTCGTTAGCAACCTCTGACTGTTCTAGATAAGTAACTATAACAAATATTCCTGGTATTTATTGAAATGCGCTGTGGATCTCTTTATCTCACGTAAACTAACTGCATGGACTAAACATGCACTTTTTTTGTGCAAGCTTGTGCGTTTTTTTGCTGCTTTACTAATATTTACCACATCTAACTTGTTTTGTTTATTATTTTACAGTTTGCATCATCTACTAAAAACATTGTAAAAAGCCCCATAACAGTTTTTAATAAGCGAAAGCATTATTTCATCACGCTGATCTTCGTGCCATATATTCAGCACTTCATTATTCACAATGACACTATTAAAAAAAAATATACATATTCAACCATTCAGTGTTTATTCTATTCATGCGTCTCTTTTAGTGCAATTATAGCCTGCATTACGCATTATTGACCTAAAGTTGCAAATCTCATTATATGGGGCTCATTAATGATATGTAATGATTTCACCGTTTTACGCATCAAACATCTGGCGATGCGCATTGGTTGCTCGTTGTTCTTCTTCCACTTCCCAGACGTTATTGATCAACCCGTTACGTCAGTATTGATAACTTTACCAAACCCAAAATCAAGTGCAATCCCGGGAGCTGCACTAATGCATCTATATGCATCTATATTCTGTTCATATCGCATCCACCGGCTCTCGCGCGCTGCGCGTCCCGTCTAGTTTTCCACAACTGTTATTTTCCTAACATTTTTTTTTCCATGTGGAGTGTAATCGTCAACGCTGTTTAACGGGGGGAATCCAGCCCATATATTTATTGTAGCCGCTCTTGAATATTGTGCTCAAGATGGCCGCCGATGTGGGATCGATGTTTCAATATTGGAAGAAATTTGATCTCCGGCGGCTTCAGGTTGGTCTTATTTCTCACCTTTTTTACACGATGCGATCCTATACGCGCTAATGCACCTTGCATTTCATGCATTTTCTCTTTTGGTGACTTTAGAGGGACGGGATGGTGGTGTTGCATTGATAGTTATTAGTAATTGATCCTCTTCTGCCTTTTGTTCGGTTCAATCATTGATCAGGAGCGCGCAAGAGCAGCGGCAGCAGCCTCGCGCACACTAACGCGCTTTAACATCACAATTAACGCTATTTTAACGCTTCGTACACGAGCTTGGTTGGAAACGGAAACTTTTAATGCCTTTCCGAGTTGTGGACTTTAACTTTTTATCAGCCTAATGTGTTTTATTCTAATAGAAATACGGAACGGTGACGCGCGCGCGGCTCGTTCTGTCAAGTGCCGGTTTGTGATTCACCTCAGACTTTATCATATAAACTGCTCATGTATTTTAGACCTTTATTGTTGATTGTATTTATCTATCACTCGCGTATTGACTTTATTATTGTGCTTCAGTAATTATGACACGGAGCGTAATGAACGTCGCACCATCAGAGTTTCTGTTAAGGAAAGTTTATGTAGACTGTTTATTATTGACATCTTTATGTATTATGACACGAATTAATAGTAAGTATTCCTGTTATAAAATGCATATTTACTGGAATGTGCTCATGTTATGTAATGTCTTGTATGCAGTCTTGGCCAGCTGTTAACAGCAGAATTCATTAACAGTAGAAAAATAAGTTTTATTTTAACGATGTATGTTTTTACAATGGCTTTAAATCGATTTAAAATGTTAATTTAGGATCAAATTTATTTTTAAAACGTATTCAAACGTTCAAAATGTAACCTTGCATATGATGTTGGTGTGTGGTATCATAATTCATTAACAACATGCATTGCCTGCAAATTGACTTATGATTCAGGGTCACTGTGAAATATGACATCATTAAAATTAAGAAATCTTTGAAAAATGTAGTTTCAAACAAATAGGTCATTCTATTAGAAATATAATCTTTGTATCCTTGTTGGTTTCATATGTATTTGAAAAACTTCTTTATTAAAATACCATATTCTAAAACAAATTAGATTTAAATTTATTGCATGTTTTCTATATTCTATATAAATTTTTCAAAGTTTTTCATATTTGTGTGTGTGTGTGTGTATATATATATATATATATATATATATATATGTATATATATATAATGAGACTTTTTTAGGATGGTTACAACACCAACATGTTAATAGAAGATAGAAGAGATAGTCATGTTCTGATTAAAAAAAAAGAAAAAAAAAAAAGATTGACCCTTTGCTATTGTTAGTATTTTTGTGTGCATTATCGCTGGATACAATGTATCACCCTGTCATATTTAAACGTACGCTCCGGTTTCGTTCCAACCGCAGTGTGTACGCTCCATCCACACCGCTTGCGACGCGTCAAAACCAGAAAGCTCGCTGACTGTTTGCGCTTCTCGGACTGTGTAATTGCATTCCCTGCTAATGTTTGTAAATCAGCCTCGGCCAGCGCAAGGGCACAGACTCAGCCCTATGATTGATGTTCTGTAACATAAGAAATGACAAGAGCATGCCAAGCCAAGCCGGAGAGGAATCAGATCTCTCTCTGTGTGTGTGTGTGTGTGTGTGTGTGTGGCCGATTGTTATTCAAGCCTTTCCAAAGAAGGGCTCCTCGTGTAGGCTGTTGTTGGAGGGTCTCTCTCAAGCTTTATTCTGAATACAGACAGACAGAATGCACCAGCCACGTCCATATTGAGGTTATCCAAACCCCGAACCTGTTCATGGACAGGGAGAGCAAACATGTTTTCATGGAGAGCTCATCTGGACAAATATCAGATGGTTATTGTCTGGATTGTGCTCAGAATATTTCTACTAGGGTGATGAATCAGAACAGTGTTCATAAGAGTAGTGTGAGAATCAGTCACCGAGAAACACATTGATCGATTGCTGATCTGAATATTGAACGTTTTTATGGGGAGGAGTCATGTTTCTCATATTGTCTACGGTGGCCCTATAAGAGGACAGGACAAAGCGTTTCTGTGAATGAGCTGATCTTTTTATTTTAAATACTGAACAAGTTAAGTTGTCAGATTTCCTTCAGTGTGCATGCATTCAACTCTTGACATTGTTTCAGTTGTATCTGCTTTGAGTTAAACAGTCTAAATCCATCTGTCATTATGAATCAGCTGGTAAAAGTCGCTTTGACAACCGCACCAGCAGTGAGCGCACAGCGTTGTGTTATTTCCCATGAATCTGCTGGGCTTGATACATGAATCACACACATTTGCACATCAGAGTTTTTCTTTGTTTCTGGAGTTAGTCTAGGTCACACCTGGTTCAGGTTATTGATGTGCTCACCTGCAGCTTGTGACAGTTCGAGTCATATTTAATGCGACATGAATGCAGCCACCAAATGCTTCCACAGCATCTTTCATTTTAAAACGGGCTCGCATGTGGGTGGAAGCTGTAGAATATTGTGTTGTTGAATCTTTTGTGGCCAATTCCACATTTAGTACGTGATTTTAATTTGTAGAAGCGATTTATTGAAGCTTAGTGCATGTGAGAAAGTATAAATATATGTGTGGATGCTTCGATTTTGTGTGTTAATACTCTACTGTTCAAAAGTTTGGGGTCAGTATGTTTTTTATTTATTTATTTTTATGTAATTAATACCTTTATTTAGGAAGAATGCATTAAATTGATCAAAAGTGACAGTAAAGACTTCAGAAAACAGAAAGATATCTATTCAAATAAATGCTTTTGCTTACTTTCTATTCAATAAAGAATACTGAAAAAAAATCACATTTTCCACAAGCAACACGACCGCACTGTAAAAAATTTTCATGATTTATCACAACTTTTCTTTTGTCAAATCAACTTAGATAATTAATGTGGTTCACATAACATAATATTTTGAGTTTCTATTTATTAAACAAATCTCCTTCATTAACTCAAATGTTTAATTTCAATGAACTAAAAATTTTAAGGCAACCAGGTAACTTATACTTTAAGTTAAACCAACAATAATTTTTTACAGTGTGTTTTCAACATTGATAATAAGAAATGTTTCTTGAGCAGCAAATCATCATATTAGAATGATTTCTGACGGATCATGTGACACTGAAGACTGGAGTAATGATGCTGAAAATTCAGCTTTGCATCACAAGAATAAATTACATTTAAAAAAAATATTTAAGTAGAAAACAGTTATTTTAAATTGTAATAATATTTTACATTATTACTGTTTTTACTGTATTTTTGATCAAATAAATACAGCCTTGGTAAGCAGACTTCTATCAAAAATCATACGCCCATAACATTTTGAATGGTAGCGCAAGGCTTTTTTTATAATTCCATATGGGTCTCTTGCATTTTGCAGATTGCACTGATTGAGTTTAAAACTCTTAAAAATGCATTGATTAATGAGTTTCAAGACTACTAGTTATACACATAGATTGCTCACAAAACTTTTTTGCCTCATGTTACAAGCGAAGCAAAGCTATAAAAATGAAATTCAGAGCATTGTCAGCTTCCATTTAAGTCTGTAGTCTTAAGAGTTGTTAAGTTTGCTGTTATCTGGTGCGGATGCATATTCTGGACATGTTAACATTTTAAATATTTTCAAGACTTCACTGTTAACTCATTTATGAATCTAGTCAGACGCTGTTTATTGCATGCAGTGATGGTCTTTGTTATTCTCCCTTGTGGCCCCTGCGGGACGTCGTGTCTATGGCGTCCCCCGAGGGCCCCTCACCCACTCTTGAACTTGGACTCCAGTGAGATCCCTAGATCAGGATGGGTGAAAGAGAAAAGATGGAAAATATTCTGTCTGCATCACCTATAACATGCCCAAAACTTCACGTGCATTAAAGCTTCAAGTTCAATCGCTTCTTCCTGGAAAATCGTTTTTTATTCCTCTAACCCCAGACCCCCCTGAATGAAGCGCGACTGCTTGTATTGACCAGCAGACGAATAAGTTTAGGAGAGGGGGGTATCTGCGGCTGACAGTTGATTTATGACCCTCTTTGTCTGTGTTGGTCTGTAGCGGAGCATCTGGCCGTGTCAGATGATGTTTTTGCTGGGGTCTGTGGCTTATGGCTGTCGCTTTGGTTGCTCTCAAATTACATCATTTCATACAGCAGTTCCTGTATTGCCATTAATTCTCAGAGGTGTTTCTGTGATATTCCCTCATGAACAAGCCTTGCATTTGGGTCTCTTTGGGAATTGTTCATAAGAGGGAATATTTGGCATTGTCTTGTCTTGACATAAGTCATACCGATAAGAGTCATTCAGTGTTTTGTGGTGATATTCTCTCGCTAAAATGCTAAAATGCTAAAATGAAAGGACGAGCATCATGCATGTGTTGATGTGAAAAATAATAATTATTTATTTTATATATATTTTATTATATATTTTATTTTTATATTATATTTATATAAGCATCTTAGAATAACAATAACTTAAAGTTGCTTCTAGTTTTGTCTTTTGCCAATGGTAATGACCTTATCTAGGACATGTTATACTGTGAACTGAAGATGAGAACGACACCACATGATGTTTCTCATTTAATCTGTCTCCTAAGTGATCGGACATGTCCTCGTAAGAGCGGACGCCAGGTTCTTCTAACCTCATATAAAAGAGATGACACAGAAATAGACGGACTACAGGTTTTGGTGACCTTGGTTTCCACTGGTCTCAGGTCACATGGCCGTTGCCGTGGTAATAATTCACACCAGCCAGATGGCATTTCCGTGGGCGCTCATGGAAAGGACAGGCCAAAAGGTCCCTGCTAGTCTCTTTTAGGACAGATCTGACCAATAGGGAGCAGGTTAACAAGATCCCTGTGCAAACAGACTGTCCTCTTTTGTCCCAGAGTGTGCAGAGCATTGGTGACCAATATAGAAGCTGATGAAAAATGCAATTTTTAACATTTCAGTGTCGTAATCTAAAATCTAAAACAAAGACATACCCCCAGTTTCACAGACTAGTCCTAGACAAAAATACATGTTTGAGCTGTTTTAACTGAAAGTAACTTGTACTGACAGATATTAAAATATGTCAGTGTAATTGTTTTGTCTCAAGATGCACACCAGTAGTTTTTTTTTTTTTTTTTTTAGTAAACATTTATAAAAGCTATTTAAATACCCTAATTGAACTAAGGCCTAATCCTGGTTTAGGCTAAGCCCTGTCTATGTAACCAGGCCTTTATCTCTGTATATTTGTTCTAGTTTGTCTTTCATGTCATATTTTAGCTGAAGTACATTTTTTTTATGTTTGAAAACTTTCCTCTGTCCCAGTTTAATGTGCAGAGGCTATAAGGCATCTATACAACTATGCAAATGCTCACACAAATACTTCCCCAGTGCATTTCAAGTATGCAGCCAATTGTATATAAGGGATCAAGGCTTGACATTAACTTTTTTGCTCACCAGCTACTGTGGCTAGTGGTTTTCCAAAGTTACTATCCACTCAGCATTTTCACTGGCCAAATTATTGACATTGATACCTTGGGCAAAAAAACTGCCATATAGATATTTTTAATATTATTTCATAATTTGGCAGCAGGTATATTAGGCTGCTGTCACTTTAAGACCTGCGCACGGATCCATTATACTGTTACACATGCATTTTCTTTCTCAACTGTTTACGTTCACTTCAAACATTACTGACTGTGTTTACGTGAATACTCACCAAGACCGGCATTTTGACATTATTTTGTGGCTGTTTAAGCACAGTAAGCAGCGAAAAAGAAGCAAATGAAACAAGTGAGTGTGGGGAGGCAGTTTTGTGTGTCAACTCTCTGTCGGAGAGATGAGAGAAAAGAGCAAGAAAGCGCAGCTGGTATTGTGTATATTTTGCTGAAAATGTGTATTGGAAGTGTATTGATATGTATCGAAAAAGTGACTTCCTCAAGAGTTCCTCTGTTTGTTAGTTCATGCAAAATAGATAGTCATGGTAGGAGTGTTCGGTAATCTTGTCTGGAAACCATGGATTCTTCTCACATAGTGTAATGGTTCATCTTCACAGATTGTAACATTGTAAATCAAGCAAAGTTTTGTATATTTTCATTTTTAAATAATTTAATGTCCGTTCATAACATTAGTTAATGCTGCTGTGTGAGTGTTTCTAATGTAACAGCTAAGGGGTTGATGAAAATTTGACATCTTTCTCTCTTCTTACAAATGCAATAAATCTTTTGATATTTTTTCCCTTTTTATTAAAAAATAGAAATGCCATTGTGGATTTTGTCTTTTGCTATTGGGGACAATGGGATCGCAAAAATGAAATTTGTTGTAGTTTCCGTTCACCACTATAGTTTACCTAACTATGACGACGTCAGAGAATCACCAAAATGTGAAAACGTCCCATTGTGGTGCAAAAAACACACTTCACCTTTAAGTCTCTAGTGAAGCATCAGTCTTGTGGTTGTTTTTGCTCATTTAATTCCAGTTTCTCAAGGGCTGTGTTTTGCATGACTCAGGTGTTTGCATGTCATCTTCTTTACTCCACAAACAGTGCCATCACTCTTCTGTGTGTGTGTGTGTGTGTGTGTGTGTGGCCTCTTTCTGTTTAGTTTGCTCAGAGCTTTTCCCCAACCAACTCCAACTGGCCGTGAAAAACTCTCATTTCAACTCTGTATTCATTCACGTGGTGTGGGGGATCTGTGTTTATTGCTGTTATTGTTGCTGTCAAATGCACTGGATCTGGAAACGGTTTAGAGATATTCTGCAAGGCGCACGGATTTGCAGGGATAAAACGCTGTTGTCGAGAGGAAACCTCAGCAACGTTTACTAGCTGGCAGCACAACAAAACTACAGACACTTTATGCTGCACTTATGCATGACAATAAAATCTGATGGTTTAATAGATACTATACACATGAATTAAATGATAGAATTGCCTTGTTCAGAAACTCCCATGTTCTGTCATGATCTTCTGTAGATCCACTACGTACGTTGCATGTTCAGGACTGATTTGTGAATGTATTTGATTGATTCTTTAGATGAGTACCGGCTCATTTGTGCTTCATAACAATGCAAGAAACATCGCAACGGATTTTAAATGGTTTAAAAACATTTTTGTGACTTTTTGCTCACAGTTTGGAGTCCCGACGCATATTAATTATGAGGAACAGTGCTTGTGCACGTATGAGGCCATTAGGCATGTGAATCGTAAAGTAATGAAATCGACTGGTATGTGTGCGTGTTTGTGCTGACCATCATTAGATTGTTTCGAAAAACTAATCTGTGTCGAATTAGGCAATTATAAACCATATTAACCACAGAGAGCTTCCATCTCTGCCGAGAAACAAACATTTCCATGAATGTGCACCCTAATGTCTCACCTTTCACAAAAAAAAAGCTGCCTAGAACAATCTCTTATCCATCAGACTGGCAGAATGGAAATTCCATCTCTCTGTGTGAACCTTCGGCAGAGGAAACAAAGAGGAGAGAAAAGCATCGAGAAAAGGCTTTTACGGTGTCTGCAAATTGAGTTGTGAAGATCCCAGAGTCACGTTCCCCTCCCGCTCAGCCGACAACATTAGAGGAGAAGTGAAACTGACTCAAGATTTAAGCAGTTTAACCTTCCTCTGTAGAATTAGCGCTCGAGACTTCAAAGCGGATACTTCAACGTGCGGAGAGGAATGATAAACCGGTTTTTGCTCGACGCCGGGTGCCTATTCACCGAGCGAGAGAGCCGGTCTGTCATAAAACAGCCCCTTAATCGCTGTGACCCTCTTAGGGCTCAATTTTCATACCTGTCCACACTTATTTTCCCCCATTCACCTCCACTGTTCCTGGATTAACCCTCCGTGCATGTACTTTGATAGTTGCTACATTGGTGGCTTATATCTTTAACTACACAAAGCCAGTGTCTCACTAATACTGTGCTGCATGAGTGTGTGTTATTAACATTAGACAGTTTGTTTACTCTTTGGACCAGTAAGACTCTACCTAGCAACCTCCCACCTAGTGTTGTCAAAAGTACTGACTTTGGTACCAAGTTGGTACTGAAATTTTAAAAATGTGATGATACCAGCATCCCCCCTAGCATTTTGAGCTCTGGTGAGCAGATAATACATAAACCCCTCTGATTGGCCATTGTGTTCATGTGCTCAACAGATATGTTTAGAGCACATGTATCAAACTCCACTTCTGGAGGGCCGTTGTCCTGCAGAGTTTAGCTCTAACCAGCTCCAAAACACCTGCCTGGAATTTGGAAATTTCTAGTAATCCTAAAGATGTTGATTAGCTGGTTCAGGTGTGTTTAATTAGGGTTGGAGCTAAACTCAGCAAAACAGTGGCCCTCCAGGAACTGAGTTTGACACCCCTGGTCTAAGGGGAAATGCTGGTATCGTCACATTTTTAAAATTTCAGTACTGACTTGGTACTGAAGACCTGGTAATTTTGACAACACTGCTCCTACTATACCTTAGTAACTCCATAGCAACGCCCACAACAGCCTGAAATCATTATTGCCGTTACTGTTTTGCATTGCGCAGTCTGATTCATTTTAGTGAATTGGTTCATTTGAACACTTTGGTTCACTGAACCTGTTCAAAGTTTCAATTCACTGATTTTTTTATTTATCTCAAATTCCTTCCTGCCTGACTTTACATGAACTCTTTTTAGTAAAATTGCTCGTGTTCCTGTTTATTTAGGGATATTAACATGATAATGTTCATAATATTCTCGAATGTAGTTAACTTATTTTCAAAATCATTAATCTTAGGTATTAACCTTAAGCATTTTTTTTTTTTTGGTGAAGTGGGTCAACTGAATCATAAAAAAGAACCAGTTAAATCTTTTCAAAGACCTAATTCACTAATGCTTTTGAGAATTGAAGGAATCAAAAGAATCTTTCAAATTTGATGATTTTCCTGTTTATTTGAGGTTTTTATTTCGGTAATAGGTTATGTCATGTTGTGGTTTTTTTATTTGTCCAAAAACAATATTATTAAGAATCTTGTTATATAGAAGTATTAAACTTCAGCATGTTTGTGAATCGGTTCAATTGAATCATACAAAAGAATCAGTTGAACCTGAAGTCGTGATTCACTGATTCTTTTGAGAATTGGAATCAGAACAATGACTCCTGTGTGACATTTTACATTTAATAAGTTAATTTTTTATTTAAATTGTAAGTTATGCCATTTTCTGTTGTTTATTAATCAGAATTTTAAAAAATATTGATATTATTTCATAATATTCTTAATAATGTTGTTGTTGTTGTTAACAATATTTTCAAAACCCCTAATCCTAAATATTAAACTTCAGCATGTTTTGCAAATCAGTTTAACTGAATCATTAAAAAGAATCAGCTCAGCAGAACAATTTATTTGTGAATTGGCCATCACTAGAAGCTGCATGAATTAGTCATAAGCACCACACATAAGGAGATTTGCATTGACGGATCACACTGCTGACCCTCACGCGTGTGTTTGAGGTGCGCCGCCACACACACAAGGCTAAACTGTGACAGACACTTCCTGTTTAAGCCGGTTCCTCGTCTAAATCCTTAACGACGTCCCAAAAGCACCAATCCTCAATTTTTTCCCCATCGATCCATGCTGGAGTCTGATAGTTCGTCATGGCAATGAATCTCTGCATTTTCATATTAATACCCGGCGCGTTCACTCTAGGGGACGGCGATGGTCTCGGCACTTCAGTAAATAATGAGGTTTTAACAAAACTTTGGGGAGACATTAGTCTGCTGCACAGGCAAGGTAAAGGCCCGGCTTTCTGTGCCCGGCTAAACCCGATAGCGACCCCATAAACCAGATCGTGAGAGAGGGAAGAGAGCTAATGGCTCATCTGTTGGAGTATATAGCTGTGTCTTCTCCCTGCTGGCAGCCAAAGCCTGAGCGAGTGAGGCCATATTGAGCTGTGTACCTGTACGGCGGCCCTCTTTATTTGTTTTGACTGTCTGATGGCAGATGTATTGAGCACTGGCCTTTCTTGTTCATTTTACAGAGGCCTTATTGAATCCCCTCTATTCTTCTTCTTCTGCTCTCTCTGTGCTGCTTTTATATCAGCCAGTTCTTCAGTCACCATAATTCAGCTCTCTATTGTCCATTCTGCCCTTCAGGGATAAAGGAGACCCCATGATTGTGTGTGTGTGTGTGTGTGTGTTTGTGTGCAAGCGTCTGCACGTGTAATGTGTTTTTCCACCCTTCCCACCCAGTGAAGTGCACCAGAATAAAAATCCCTGTATCATAGAAAATACAATATAGTTCACAACAGCACCAATCAGTGACCTGTAATAGTAATGATATACTTCCCAAACACTAGTGTTCATACGTGGGGTTAGAGATTCGGTGTGCTTTCACTTTACTAAGTAATCAGACTTACGAATTTCACCTACTACGTGAAAAATAAAAACCCTCAGATGCACATTGAAGGACCTGAACCATATTTAGAAATCACAAGATCATAGAGATTTGAGGTGCAAGACTGTTTTCACACCAGACCAATGACCCACAAGAGTCTAAAATCATGGCAGCGGGTATTGCGCTTATTTTCAACGAACTGAGCACACCTGAAATTTCATATAGGGGCATAAGACAATTAAGGGGATATTTCAACCAAAAATGAAAATGATCCCATAATTTACTCAACTTCAAGCCATTCTATGTGTATGTGTATATGACTTTCTTCTTTCAGCCAAACATATTAAACATTAAACAATATTCTGGCTCTTCCAAGCTTTATAATAGGAGTAAATAAAGTAATAGATTTTGTCCAAAAAAGTCCAAAAACACACATCCATCTGTCAAAAAAGTAATCCATACAGCTCCAGGGGGTTAATAAAGGCCTTCTGAAGCGAAGTGATAGGTTTTTGTTAGAAAAATATCCATATTTATAAATTTATGAACTAGAATAGAATAGAAAACAGTTATTTTAAATAGTAATAACTTTTCACAATATTACTGTTTTACTGTGTTTTGATCAAATAAATGCAGCCTAGGTGAGCAGAAGAGACTTCTTCTTTCAAAGCATAAAAAAAATGTAACATCCCATTTGAATGGTAGTGTAAATGTTTGACATCATAGTGTATATCAAAGCACCATGACATTACTGTGCTTTTGTTTAAAATCACATTTCTTGCATGTTTGGTAGCATGCTTTAAATTTGCATGCAATGTATGCGCTTCCCTGCTAAGCAAATCTAAATGCAGTTCATCCGTAGTCTGTCGCCTATTTTGAATTGTCACTTCTAGTGTTTACATAACGGCTTCAGAGAGAAATGGAGAAAATCAGCTCTGACTGGAACCAGTGGGACGTCTCGACACGCCAAAGGGCAGTTTAGATACAGTCACACAGGGCCACACGCATACATACTGCAGACAAAATGCTCTTAGAGTTCCTCTCCCTCAGCATGCTTTAATTTTTGACTGTCTCTTATTAATTAATTAGTTATGTTTCAAATCTTGTATGAATGCAGGTTTAACAAACTAACCACCAAAAATTGTCATTTTTTTGTGGTGTTCTACACAGCTTCAGCATTGCCTGCATGTTTCGTGAAGCGTATTGCAAGAAACAGGAAGTTGATATGGGTTACAAATGTGATCTTTTATGATAGTGACGTTATTACGCGCACTTTTCCAATGTAATTTGGATTTGGGAAGTTATCCAGAGTCGCCCAGGAGCTCTTTGACGGATGATGGAGTCGTTTTTCATTCCGGAATGATTTTGATCAGTGCGCCGGTGAATAGATTGTGCTGGATGACACCGTGATCATCTCCGCCGGTTTATTAAGGAGCTCCAGGCAGTTGTTCTTCCTTTCAAGTCTGGAAGTGTTTCCTGAACTCTTTAATATGAATTTATGCCAGGGTCATGCTTTTTGAATGACAACAGTGGTCTCGGGGCCCCCCAAGTAAAAAACGTTTTTGGGGCGTTTTTTGATTGTAGTAATTAAAAAAAAATAAAGACAAGAAGAACAAAGCATCGAATTGAATCGTTCCCGTTCAATTCCCCTTGTTAGTAGCTTACTGCATTCCCCCCTCTATCCCCCTCTCTCCAGATGAATTTTATGTTTTTTCTTCTCGCTTTCTCTCCGTGGTTTTCCCCAGACAGGTTCCACAGTGTTTTAGAGGGGATGGATTTAATTGCTCTGTGGGGATTGGTTGGCGGTGCTGGGCCCGGCTGTTTAATTAGTGTACCCTGCCGGGATTGGTTTAATGCTTCGTGATCTTGAAATTGTCTGATTGTTCAGCCCTCTAGGGACCCCCTCTCTTTCTCTTCTTCCTCTCTCCCCCTCTCTCGATTCTTTCTCCATCTCCATGCCCCTATCGAGAGCAGCAGGTTTTGCTAAACGCTGCTGAAGGCCTTACTGGAGAGGGCAGGAGCTGGCCGCTGTCCCTCAGGCCGCACCGAAGGGTGTAAATGTGAGATGAGGGTCGTTATGATGGGTTCTTGGTCTCCAGCAACTGCTCTGATCCCTCCCGAAGCAAATGGAAACACAATGTTCCAGATAAAGGTCTCTGTACTTGTACTGTAGGTATTTCTGCTTGATAGCAGTAGCCAATGTTGTTGTTCTGGCTTTTGAAGTTAGTGATAGTTCACCCAAAAATGAAAATTCTGTCATCAATTACTCACCCTCATGTCATTCCAAACCTGTAAGACTTTTGTTCATCTTTGGAACACAAATTAAGATATTTTTGATGAAATCTGTGAGCTTCCTGTCCCTCCATACTGTCCCTCCATTTCTGTCCACAGCTATATGACTACCACTTTGACGCTTTAATAAAGAGATCGTTCATAAAGAGACTGTAAAACTAATGCATATGAATTGAGTGGTTTAGTCCAAATTTTATAAAGGGACTCGATTTATATGATGAACAGATTAAAGGTGCTCTAGAATTTAAAAAAAAAATTACCTTGGCATAGTTGAATAACAAGAGTTCAGTACATGAAAATTACATACAGTGAGTCTCAAACTCCATTGTTTCCTCCTTCTTATATAAATCTCTTGTTTACAAGACCTCCGAAGAACAGGCGAATCTCAACATAACACGACTGTTACTTAACAGTCGGGATCATTAATATGTATGACCCCAATATTTTTGCATATGCCAGCTCATGTTCAAGGCATTAGACAAGCCAGTATTAATGTCTGGATCTGTGCACAGCTGAATCATCAGACTAGGTAAGCAAGCAAGGACAATAGCGAAAAATGGCAGATGGAGCAATAATAACTGATATGATCCATGATATTATTAGTAATATTTGTAAATTGTCTTTCTAAATGTTTTGTTAGCATGTTGCTAATGTACTGTTAAATGTGGTTAAAGTTTCCATCGTTTCTTACTGTATTCAGGGAGACAAGACTGTCGTTATTTTAATTTTGAAACACTTTCAGTCTGTATAATTCATAGATTCATTGATTCTTTATAAATCTCTCCAACAGTGTGTAATGTTAGCTTTAGCCACGGAGCACCATCAAACTCATTCAGAATCAATTATAAACATCCAAATAAATACCATACTTGTGCGATTAGACATGCTGCATGACGAACACTTTGTGAAGATTAATTTTGAGGGTTTTATTAGCTGTGTGAACTTTGTTTATGCTGTTTAAGGCAGTCACGAGCTCAGGGGGGCGGGGAGCACGAGAATTTAAAGGGGCCGCAGCCTGAATCTGCACATATTTAATGATGCCCCAAAATAGGCAGTTAAAAAAATGAATAAAAATAATCTATGGGATATTTTGAGCTGAAACTTCACAGACACATTCAGGGGACACCTTAGACTTATATTACATCTTTTGAAAACACGTGGGATGGGCGATATCGTTTGCGATATACTGTTGAAAATTCTCCTCACAATAAAAATTTGTCTCCTCGCGATAATAACGTTAAGTCTAGTTGATGTAGTTTTGTGTGCGACTGATTCGCTGTTCACGTGCGGAGTGCAAACAAGCATGGCGGAAGGCGGACGTGAGGATGAGGAGGAGCTTGTTGTTAAGCGAGGAGCTACCGCCACAATTTGGAACTGGTTTGGTTATAGAAAATCAGATGCGGAGCAAACTAACGTAATAACTATAAACAAATGTTCAATGCAAGAGCCGTATGTTCTATGACCAGTCATTTATGTCTCATCACCCGGGTGTTGATAGCACGTGAGCGCAGGTGAGGCCTGAACATGTCACGTTGCTATCTGTGTTTAAACTAAACTCATTTAAACCTTGCCAATTTAAACATTCAACCGTAAGACGCAAAAGAGAACTCGCACGCGCTGTGAGAGGTGCGTCACAGCTGTATTTTGTAAACTATCTGAAGACATAGTTGGGATCGTAACTTTTTGATACAGGTGTTTGCACTATTTTTTACAATTTGTTCCATGGGACAAGAGTGTTGAAAATGTAACTACCTAACTGGTAGTAGCATGTTCCACATACATATTATATTTACATTCTAAGAGTGTGTTATTGACTGTTTTACACTGAACTTCTTTACTTTATCAGGTTATTTTAACATGTTTATTACTTTATCAGGATTTATTTGCAGTTGTACTTGTAATTTTGAAACACAGCTGAAGACATGGTTGGTGTCTTACCATTACTTTTGCTGTTTGCTCTATTTTTGCCACTGTTTGCACCATGAGAGTATATATAAATACTTTGTTTATGTTTTAAACTTGTAATTGATTTTAATTATTATTGTGTAATTGTTGTTGTGTGATGTTTTTCAGCACAGTCACTGGAACACAACTTAAATATAACATAGTCTGCTATTTTACAGAAGAAAATAATTTATAATAATAATAATAGTATTATAATTATAGTATAATAATAATATAATAATAATAATAATAATAATAATAATTATAATAATATATAAAATGTATATAATATATTATCATCATCGGTAACGATAAATACCTGAAACTATTGTGATACATTTTTTTGACCATATCGCCCATCCCTATCTCTCATTGAAAATGAATGACTTCAGGTTGTTTTGACACTTTGGGCCCTATTTTAACGATCTAAACGTAAAGTGTGAAGCGCACGGCGCTGGTGCACTCAGGGCGTGTCCAAATCCACTTTTGCTATTTTAACAACGGAAAAACGGTCCGTGCGCCGGGGCGCATTTTTGAAATGGGTTGTCCCTATTCTCTTAATGAGTAATGGGCGTAACGTTCAATAAACCAATCAGAGTGTCATCTCCCATTCCCTTTAAGAGCGAGATGGCGGATTGCTATTTACATGCCGGAATTTGTTGGCGGAAAAGCTGAATGCTCGTGCGCGAAGTTAAAGCGCGCGAGCAGATCATCTACAAGCAGGATATAACATTTATATACAGCTATGGAAAAAATTAAGAGACCACTCCAAGTTCAGAAATCAATGTTAAGTGGTCTCTTAATTTTTTCCATAGCTGTATATTATATAATTATATATTATATAACGTATAACATTATAAAATACACTGACTTATTAAACACACCGATTCAACTGAGGAGTTCAACGAGTGATGTTTTGCTGAAATTACCTGTTAAGTGGCCAGTCAATCTTTCAGTCGTCTGCGTTGGATGCAGGCTTTCAAATAGCTCCGCGCGATCAGTCAGTTCATATGTGTGTGTATTGGCACGATTGTTCAATTAATTAGCCAGTTTCGTTCATCATAATAAGTAGTAATAGGCTGAATTGAAAATAGGTATCCTAATTCTAATACACACAATGACTATTCATCATTACATTTTTATATTTATGTAGCCTACACAATAATATTCTTTTACACTGTAATCCTTTTGTTTTTAATATTTGGCATGTTTGTGTGATGCGTATCCCTGTGTGTAATAAGCAAAGTCAACGCGCACTGTGGACGCGCCCAGAGGTGCAGTTTCTACCAACGCGCTCTAACAAAAAAATATTGCGCCACTGACTTTAGACTTTAGACCAGGTTTGAGTTGGTCTATGGCGCAGTCTATTTTCAGCTCCTTAAAATAGCAATGCGCCTGAACACACCTCTTTTTTAGACCAGCACGCCCATGGGCGCACTAACTGGCGCAAATGCATTTACTAATTTAAGGACGTGGCGCTGAACGGGAAAACGCGAACGGCGCTGGACGCAAACTAGCAAACACACTTGCGCTGCGCCTTGCGTCGCATTGCGCCGGGTGTATTATAGGGCCCTTTGTGTGAACATCCCATACAGATTGTGCTGGCAGGATGTGCATGTTTCTGTAAGTTCAGGTTTTGTACAGTGTTTTTGTTAATTAAAAATGAACATTTTTGTTTTATTCTGTAAACGACTGACAACATTTCTTCCAAAATTTAAATAAAAATATTGTCATTTAGAGCATTTATTTTCAGAAAATGACAACTGGTCAAAATAACAAAAAAAGATGCTGTGTTTTCAGACCTCAAAGAATTCAAATAAAACAGGTTTATATTCATTTATAAACAATATGGTACTAATGTTTTAACTTCAGAAATATTCAGAAATCAATATTTGGTTGAATAATCCTGATTTCCAGTCAGCTTTCATGCGTTTTGGAACGCTCTCTACCTGTTTTTCACATTGCTGTTACTGTAGGTGACTTCATGCCAACAATTCAGCAAAAATTCAAGCAGCTTGGCTTTATTTAATGGCTGGTGACCCTCTGGCTTACATTTCAGTGGTTTTCAGTGGGATTCAGGTCTGGAGATTGTGATGGCCATGACAGGGTTTGATCTGGTGGTCCTCCATCCACACCTTGAATTGGCCTGGCTGTGTGGATTGGAGCATTGTCCTGTGGAAAAAAACAATCCTTTCAAATTGGGGAACATTGTCAGAGCAGAAGGAGGCAAGTTTTCTTCTAGGATAACCATGCTTGTGGCTTGAGTCGCGTGTCCTTACCACAAAGACGAATCTGCCTGATTCTGATCTTCTCTGATGAGTCAATTTTTCAGCTTTGCCCAGCACCTGGTCCTCTAATGATTAGACAGAGACCTGGAGAGGCCTACAACCCACAGTGTCTCGCACTGTGAAATTTGGTGGAGGATTGGTGATTGTTTATTGACCTAAACCCCACTGAAAACCTCTGGAATGTGATCAAGAGGAAGATGAAAGGTCACAAGCCATCAAACAAATCTGAGCTGCTTGAATTTTTGTGCCAGCAGTGACAGTCACCCAACAGCAATGTGACCGACTGATAGGGAGCATGCCAAGACACATGAAAGCTGTGGTTGGAAATCAGGGTTATTCCACCAAATATTGATTTCTTAACTTTCTGAAGTTAAAACATTAGTATTGTATTGTTTAAAAATGTTTTCTTTGCAATATTCATATTTTTAGCCTGAAAGCATGGCATCTTTCTTTATTTTGACCAGTTGTCATTCTCTACAAATAAATGCTCTAAACAGTGTTTTTACTTGAAATGTTGTCAGTAGTTTATAAAATAAAACAAATATTTTACTCAAACACATTTTACTGGTTTAGTTATGAGACTGTGTACCGATTGAGACTTTGTTCCACAATGCATTGCACCCAACTTGTCCAGTGTGATGAACAAACCAGAAGCATATCAGCCATGAATAACTAGATTGAGATGCAAAAGTATGTATGAAGTAACTCCAGACTACTTGCTGAATCAAGCATGCAACATTCTGAGACCATTGCAGTATACTACTGTGTGAAGTGTTGAGCATTGCATGTTGTTTCACTCATTGAGACTCATTTAAGCAAAGTCAATTAATGTAAATTGTTTGCAAAACTTTAAAGGGATATTTCACCCCAAATATTGTCATGATTTACTCCCCCTCGTGTCCAGTGTTTTTGGGACCCCATTAAGTTTAATTGCATGGTCAAAAAAAGTTGAAACCTCTAAAATATCTTCTTTTGTGTTAGATAGATGAAAAGAAATGTATACATGTTTGTAACGACATGAGAGTGAGTAAATGGCACCATTTTCATTTTGTTTTAGTTTGCTGAACTAAATTGTCACACTGAATTGCATGCAACAGTTTTTGTAAGAATGGTTTTATGAAACAACTTGCACAATTTGTTCTGCTCATCTTTCATGAATAAGGCATAATATTGTAAAATAAATAGTTACTGCACAGTATTTACTCTCTCACAGTGTCTTTAGCTATTACTCCTTGCCATTGCTACTGCTCTTTCGCAAGTCAAATTACAATGGCTATGATGCAGGGCTTTTAGTCACAGACACAAAATATCAAAGTGTGATGAGCTTGATTCTTGCAGTGTGCACTTGACTTAAGAATGTAAGTGTAGTTTTGTTCGATGCACAGCGGCGCATCACAGAATTGTTCACCCATTATCTGTCAGGTTTCAGTGCATCTAATGTGATACCTGCACAGGTTTGGTTATTGTGCAGAGATGACCGATGTTAGTGCAACAGATGACTGTATCACACTTTGTAAAATAAGAAAATCAATGAGGAGAAAATCAATTTGGTGAAAATACAATTTGACTTCCAAAAGCATGACTGGATGAATGTGTTGGTAAAGCTAAAGCCTGCTGCTAACTTACACTGAGCTCAGACATTTTAATGGTTTGTTTTGAATTTTTTCTATATCTTTCTTACAAAAGGGAGCAGTTTTTGTGCTGATGGCTCTGATGCTATGCTGTTTATGTATTGACAGGTTATTTTCCATAGAATATAAGCTATTATTTTGGTTTGATGGCAGCATCTATATGTGGGAAAATCTGTGGCGCTATAAATCAATTTCATTTCATTTTTACCATTCAAAGTTTCTGCACCAAAAGCTCGCAGTCTGTAAATACAGGAACTCTCTGTTATGGTTTCTACCAGCACTGAGCTGGAAATGATCAAGGCACCATATGAAGCATTTTTAGTTGAGATAGACTTCTGACCGGTGCATTAATCCCAGAATGCTCTTCTGTGGAGCTGCTTCCCAGCTCTTCCACTGCCAGCAGCACAAGTGCTCACATCCCTTTGAAATATTGTCTGTTGATTATTATATTCAATTCAACAAAACCAGTGTACAATGACTGCTGCATGGAGTGATGTCCGTCCTCCAGGATTTAGATGAAAGTAGCCGTTTGCAACTCCTGCTTACCCATTTTTCACTGGTGCTGGATCCCAGCCTGACCCCATTCCACACATTTCCATGGTTCTGGGCTGGAAAATTGTCTTTGCAACTGCCTCTTAAACCTGCTGGTTGAACTGCTAAACCAGTGCCTGGGATAATGTCTTCACCACATAAATTTTCCAAACCTACAACACTGGTACCATTACAATCTGTCTACACTTGAATCACTAGAAGTGATTATGCTCATTCATTTGACATACATATTGGGCCTCATTTACAGAACAAACGTACGACAGACAACTTGGCATTTATCAATATAGATGTGAGCGGTGGATGTGATCAAATCTCACGTCAGGTCTCGGCTTGTGTACTCAAGTTTTTGAGTTAGCGTGAACTTGCGTTGCAGCATAGTAAATCTGTTGGAGAATTGTATTGAGAGCATTTTGATCATTTAGATTATTTTCCTGACAAACAACTGAAGCTCATTAGTCGATCATAAACCGTTAAGATTAGAATGTCAAATTAAAATTAAATTAAATTAGAATAGATGGGTGTCTGTGACCCATTAAAAATACCACAATGTTTTTTTCCAGGGCTTTAGCTTTATATGCACAAACAGCAGCATAAACAACACTGAAACACTGTTACACTGCTGAAATGAATTATCATGCCCAGCGCCCAACCAAACACATTTTTGCGCATGTGAAGGATGCTGTTTTGTGTGGATATTGGAACAACAGTGAAATATAAAGCCTTATATAATTTACCAACCCAAATATTAGATCGCACATATGGAAACCTTTGGATTGTGCCGAATGAGAGAGGTAGCCTACACGAGCCCAATGCCATTTGAGTTTCGTTTTAAGTAAATTCATTTTGGCTTGATGTTTGTGTGCTGTTTATAATGAATGCCATGTGTTTTATTTCATAATTTAATATATAATTTTATAGCTACTTATTTTTCCTTCTTTCTTGCCATGTTCCTAATACTGTTACATTAAAGGATTTGTTGTAGAGTGAGGGGAACTAAAATAGCCATAGGCTATAGTGTTTATAATGTTTGTAAATGTTTTATTTACCGGTATTTAATATTCATAAAAATCATTTTTTATGTTAACAGGTGTTTTTGGAGTACAATCAGTTTCATTAGATGGCTTCCTCTTCTTGACCGGGTTACGTTTATCCTTGTCGTAAACTCTACGGGCGAGGCTTCTAAACCATGAATTTTTAGGGGTGTGATATTTAAATGATGATTGTTTCAGCCGCCACATTTATCAATGTACGATCATTCATACGATGGGATTGACAGCATACAAATGTTTCATGAATCACATTTGAACCCTGTCGTAAGGTGATTTCTGCGCTCGGATCTACTCACTGATAAATAAGGCTCAATGTTCATAGTTCTACTACAAAGCTTTTCAAACCACTTTATTTTCCCCCATCCTTCTGAAAAAAAAAAAAATAATTATTTAACAATAATATTAAATAAAATATAATATATAGGCTGGAATTTGAGCTTTTTATTATTTTTATTATTATAATTTTTGAATAATTTTGACATCAAAGCTAGCTTACTATATAATAATTTTAAATTCATTTTATGTGTTTATTAAAAAATTAAATTACATTGGATGATCAAATATGTTCTAAAAAGTAGGAAAAGGCTCATAAATGAAGACTGTTTTTTTTGCGCCTAATTTTTTAAGCATTATATATTATCGTTATTAGGGGTGTAACGATATATATCGCAGTACGATATTTCGCGATGCAAAAATGTTACGAAATGTATCGCAGAGTGATGGCGATACTTTTACGATATGACGGCAGTCTAATCTTATTGGTTGAGCTGCCAACGTGATCTACTCTGCAACATGGAAGTAGCAGTGAGAGAAGCCGGGTCGTCACCGCATTTAAGGGTGTGTCTCAATCAGCTCTCTAGCTCAGTAAGTGTTATATCACTAAAAACATGATATTTTTAGTGATATTTGTAAATTGTCTTTCTAAATGTTTCGTTAGCATGTTGCTAATGTACTGTTAAATGTGGTTAAAGTTACCATCGTTTCTTACTGTATTCAGGGAGACAAGACTGTCATTATAATCATTATTAAACACTTTCAGTCTGTATAATTCATAAACACAACTTCATTCTTTATAAATCTCTCCAACAGTGTGTAATGTTAGCTTTAGCCACGGAGCACCATCAAACTCATTCAGAATCAAATGTAAACATCCAAATAAATACCATACTTGCGCAATTAGACATGCTGCATGACAAACACTTTGTAAAGATCCATTTTGAGGGTTATATTAGCTGTGTGTACTTTGTTTATACTGTTTAAGGCAAGCGCGAGCTCGGGGGGCGGGGAGCACGAGAATTTAAAGGGGCCGCACGCTGAATTGGCGCATATTGGTGTATTGTATCGTGAACTCTGTATCGAGATACATACCGTATCGTGACCTGAGCATATTGTTACACCCCTAATCATTATTCATCATTGTTCGCTTCTAAAGGAAGTGGAGTTGTGGGTTTGTTCTAAAAGGTCATAGATATCACTAGTAAGTGTATTTTTCAGGGTACAGCAGCCCGGGCTGATGAGGGGTAATTTACTGCAGTGAATTGAGCTAATGCTTAAAATAAGCTGTTGTGAGATTAGTGTGTTCTCTGCTGGAGTTTGTGAATATGAGAGCGCTTCTTCCCCAGTGGTCCCTTTCATATGAACGACACAAGCTCAAATTAGACTTTTGCTTGCTCAGCTGCACCTGCTAGAAGGACACGGTGAAAGCAATCAAAGTTAACGAAAAAATCTGATGTTATGTAATGTTGTGTGTCCCCTCTCAGTAACGGGTTCTGTGTTTTTTTTTCCTGTGTGTTGTTACATGGCCGCTGGGATTGCCCTCTACGCTGGTATTTGAGTTATGAGCGCAGTCACCTTGATGGAGGGAGATTGTACCGCGTGTAAAGGGCGACTCCAGATGGGACAACCGTCCTTGAGTTTAGCTCAGTCACTGCCGAGACTGTTGACCTCAGCCGTTATGACACCAGACATCAGATGCACATTAAGTGTTTTGTCTCACTGAACGTACACACAGGGTATGTTGTTGTGGGTTTGTTTTGAAGGATATTCTCACATTCAGTGATTCAACATGCATATTTTTTTCAGTGCAGTGATTTTCTTAACAACCCATTGATCAGATTAATAATTACTAGTTTAAATTATAGAGGAACACGGTTAACAGAGTTAAGAGACATTTTAGCATATGCTAAAACTGTCTGCTTCAGAATTTCTTGACATTCATAAAACTTTTTTTTTCTTTTTTTTTATTAAACGGCTATTTGTATGTCACTTATCAATACATTGCCTCCATGTTTATGAATGTGTATGAATCGATACTAGCTACAGTTGTCAAAAGTGTCACATTAAATATTTTATCTGTTGATGCTGAGTAGCTCCGCCCACAGTGAATTGTCATTGGCCCAAAATCAAGTAACCCTTTTCAAATATGTACATTAAAATGTTCTAATTTATTAATACTTTTGAATTGGCTTTTATCTTTATATTTCCCATTTTCAGTTTTGATTTTAGTTTAAAAGTTTTAGTAATTTATTTGCTTTGTGTCTTTTTATATATTAATTAATTTATTTATTTATTTATAGTCATTTTAATGCTTTAACTTCTATTTTAATTAGTTGCCAAGGCAGCATTTCTAATTTTCATTTAAGTTTTAGTCTTTTATCTAATAATTATAATTTTTTTTATTCTAGCATTTTAGCACGTTTAAACATATATTTCTTATAAAATGCCTGTTTGTTCTTGTTGATACTAGCTACAGCAGTCAATAGCAAACATTTTATGTTGATACTGAGTAGCTCCGCCCACATGAAATCTTATTGGTCCAAAATCAAGTAACCCATAACTACATCAAACCTCAAATATATTCTGATTTAAAATTTTAAATTAGATTTTATTTTCACATTTTCCATTTTAATTTTAGTTTTACTAATTTCGTGATTTTGTCATTTTACTAGTATTTTTTTATATTTATTTATTTATTTTAGTTTTAATCATTTTAATCATCAAGTTATATCTGTTAACATTTGTTAATACACTATGAACTACTGTAACATGAACATAAACATTTCCATTAGGTAACGCGAACAAAGGTTAAGATATTTGCAGTAAAATATCCAAAAACCACTGGGCCAGTGTTATATATTTTGTTCAGTTGAGTACTTAGAGTATCCCAAATGTTTCGAACTATTTGTAAATCAGGAGAAAATTGCTATTTTAACCAAGGCTCCGGGTCGTGTGAGGAGTCGCCTGTCAATAGCGCCATACCCGCGTTATCCTCGGTTTCCGGTTTTATTTTGTAGACCATTGAAACACCAAAGATGGTTTAATATATTACATGTTTTATTAGATGAGAACATATGTTTTGATACATTTATAAACAGAAAACTAATTATTGTTATATAGCTCAACACATTTAGTCTTTTTGTTTAAATCTAATTTTCTTTTTAATTTTCTATTTTAATTTTCTTTATTTTTATTTATTTATTCATATTTTTATAATTTTTTTTGCAAGTACCATGCCTCAGAGAAAAACACTATTTTGTCAAGTAACTAACATAGCATAATCAGATGCAGCTTTATTTTTAGTAACAGTAATACATCATTTTCTCTATCATACAATATGTTTTAAAAGCCATCCAGCATTTAATATGATATTTTAAACTCAATCTATCTTACTGTAGTGTGCAACAGTGTCTCGCAGCAGCCGCCGAGCGAACACACAGAGTAACGTTATAACATAATTTTCAACACACTCAAATGTATCTAATATGATAAACAGAGCTGCGTTACCTCATACTCATGTCTGGAAAAAGCGGAAGTGGCACCGGTACCGGCGACTGTGGCATAATAAAAGTTCTGCGTTCGTCTCTCATTAATAATCGCTCCAGCGGCCTCGTTCGGCTCCCACAACACTCGGTCCTGCTCTGCTTCATAGTACAGTAATGTTAATAATCGCATCCATGAACATGATTTATGTCCGAGTCCTATCCCGATTCTTTTCCACCGGCTGTGAGGTGAAGACCACATGTCCCAAGATTCGTCGCTTAAACTTGGCGTCATCAAGCTATGCATTTATTTTGAATAGGTGACCTCTAGCGATTGAAAAACTACATATCGCACCTTTAACAATTACTAACAAGTTAACAAATAGTCTTATTCCAGCTTTATTTCAATGAACACATTTTTAAAAAATATTTTAGTTTTATGAACAATAACAACACTGTTCGTTCAGGGTATAAAATTTGCATTTTAAAATGTCACAGCACTGAATTTTGGATATGGTGTAATATAAAAAAGGAAATGGGAATAAACATAGTTGTGCTTATTTTAGTTATTTTGAACCTGGCTATTAAACTAGTCACTCTGACTCTTAGTGCAAGAATTATAGTTTCATTCTCAGGGCTGATTTTTTTTTTAATTCGTGAGCATTGTCATTTTGAGGTTTCTTCAAATGTGGCCTTTCAAAATGTTATTAATAATAACTTCCATAATGTTTTCAGTGGGAAGCAGTGTAGGGAGGGACCTGATATTATCTGTAGTGAAACATGTTAGTCTGTGATATTATCGGTTAATTGGTAGCCCACTGCTGAGATGATAGGAAAACCTTACGCAATGTTTTCAGAATGTTACTACTAGCCGCAATTGCACACTTGAGGTTTGGTCAACGGCATCAGCTCAACGGGATCACCAAGGAGATTGTCTCATGACAACAAAATTGTTGCCAACCGCTACCACCCCCTCCCTCCTGCTTTTTCCTGGAAGAATGATTACTAAACAGGTTGGGCTGGTGCTGATGGTGCAGTAATTGTGTGTGTAATGATAGCAGGTTGAGTATTGAGTGGCATACGACAAGGGTCTAATCACAGGATGTTGTGGGAGAGGCTTTTTGACTCTTTGGGGATTTAACAGATTAGAAGCAGGTTTATGAATTCAGTACAGTTAGCCTGAACTTGTAGTATGTGGAGACCCAGAAATTGTTGTGGTGGATGAACGTGGTGTAGCAGGAGAAAGATTGATATGGGTTTCCCTGAAGAATGTCATACTGTTGTTTTTCAGTAGATAGTTGAGCTGGATATTTAGATAGACAATCTACTACTTTTAACCATTACATTTAATTCAAGAATAACATAGGTTTATGCATGCAACATGACAACAACACCAGATCATTTGTCCAAAATGGAAAAAAAGAGATTCCATCTCACCAGTATTCTCACATTAATTATATTTTATGGCTTTTAAATCGAAGTTACTTAAACACTTTGATACATAAAACACTTTATAACATTGAATCAGATATTGAATATGTAAACATGTATATATAACTTAAGGGTTTATGGGCTCCCAGCATGCATTGCAGCATGAGTAAACTGTAACAAAGGCTTTTTTTGGTTTGCTTACTTTCTTTATCTGCTGTTGTTGTCGTCATTGTCAGTGTTGGGGAAAGTTACTTTTAAAAGTAATGCATTACGTTATTGCGTTACTCTCTAAAAAAGTAACTAATTGCATAACTAAACTAGTACCTAAACTAGTTACTTTTTTTGAAAAGTAATGTAACATTACTTTTGCATTACTTTTTTTCACCTGGGCTGGGCTTGCTTGTTTGTTTTTAATTTTTGGCAAATGTTTTTCGGCCCTTTCACACCGAAACGGAAATGAATAAGCCTCAGGCTGAAGGAAATGCATATTTACGCCTGTACAGTAGAGGGCGCAGCTCAAACAAACCTTTCAGCTGTGCTGCCATTCTGGATCAAAGGGGGGTGTAATGCTATTTCATGCATTCTGACTTATTTACACTGTTAAAGAGTTGCATTTTCATGCTAAACATGGCCAAAGTTTCAAAACACAAGTTGATGTGACGTATGATGAAGTATTTCTGTGTCAAATATACAACTTCCAGTTGTGGACATGTTTTGCTGAATTTTTTATGTATGGCCTTTATGACATCATAAAAGGGTGGAATTGTGTAGGCATTTCTCCCTGATAAGCGTGCACACACACATCACCCAGAGCAAGAGCAAGAGCACGCCCAATCGCGATTCGTTCGGGATACGGAAGCCGAGAGATTTTTCAACAATGGCTGTGTCCCAATTCAGGGGCTGAACTCAAGGCTGCATACATCATCAAAGCAGTCTCATTTAAGAGAAATAACCATTAGATTGCAAAGTAAGAAAGAAATATGCAGTATTTTATACCTCACAAAGAATATCAGTCAATTTTATTACGGTTACTTTTCTTAAATATGGCATGACGTATGCAGTCTTCAAATGCAATCTCTGAGGAACGCAGCCTCTGAAATGAGACGCAGCTCCTGTCACCAAAGGAGTGTGTTTTTGGTTGTGAGGGAAAGATTCTTTTTCACCTTCCCAAAGAACCCAGCATTAAGGGAACAGTGGATGAAGTTTGTTTTTCCAGGGCAGCAACGGATGTTTGTTTGTTCCCAGGAGTTCTGTGATGAATACTTTGTAAACAAGTCCCAGATCGGCTGGATTTGCAGATCAGGGGTGGTGAGTAAAGTTGCATCAGATGTCTGAATGTTTTCGTGCAAGTGAGATGTTCACATTTAGTCCAAAACTTCAATAACCATCATGTTCACACAGCGCACACAAAACCTCTGAACTTTATTTCTCTCAACATGGGGACAGGAGAGCTGTCAGTCAATAAATGTGAAAAGGTTACTTGCGTTACTTATTTGAAAAAGAAACTTAGATATTTTGTTGTAAATTGAAAAAGTAATGCGTTACTTTACTAGTTACTTGAAAAAGTGATCTGATTATGTAACTCAAGTTACTTGTAATGTGTAACCCCCAACAATGGTCATTGCTCTCATAAAAAGGACAGCCTATTCACTCTTATTTGTACGTCTGGGTCAGAAACGCAAAACATTTCTTGTCTCGCCATATCCTGTTATAAATTACACTAATCATATTAAAGGGGTCATATAAAGCCACTTTTACAATATGTAAAATAAGTCTCTGATGTCCCCAGTGAAGTTTTAGCTCAAAATACCCGACAGATAATTTTTTTATAGCATGTTAAATTTGTCACTTTTTGAGGGTGAGCAAAAACGCTCAGTTTGTGTGTGTCCCTTTAAATGCAAATGAGCTGCTGCTCCTACGAAGAGGGCGGAGTTTCAAGAGCTTGTGTTACCTCAGACTCACTGAAAATGTCAGAAACTGTTCAGCCTTTTATGTTCAAACCGGAGTCGGACAATAATGGAGAGACTCAAGAAGAAGTGACAACATGTAGAATGCAACAGGATGTTTCGGAATGGTTAGTTGATTAATTTATGTAGTTGATGTGGAGTTAACTATCTTAAAGTCATTGATTGCATATTCTGTCATGATAATCTATAAATTGCAGGAACTGTTATAAGATCCTACAGAGCCAGAGAATATCTACTGCATGAAGATAGTACAGGTATAGTTTAGTTTAATTATGGTTATAACTTATGTTGTCATCTTGCTTTTATGACATGCTATTGCATTTGTGTTATGTACTGTATTGCAATAGCATGGCCTCACCCCTTTGTTGTGTGTTCTCGGGGGCGGGGTTTATGTAAATTTTAGGGTTAGTGATGTCACCAACCCAGGAAGAAGATTGTTGTTGTCCCTACCAGCCGTTTGTTGTAGTCGAATTCTTTAAACGAAAATATCTTCCTTTGCACTGAACTTTGAGCGTCATAACTTTGCAGATGTTGTTTATGCTCAAACAGCAACATTACACACTAACTAAAGTTAAAAAGTGAAATCGCAATGAGCCACCCCTTAATCAAATAATGCCATGTTTTCAATTCAAAACGGTGACATTTGATAAACATTATGTAATTTGCATCACTGGATATTACTGTCGGTCACAATTTGGCCATTTTTGATTATTTGGGGGGACTTGTCCCCCTCAATGTCTATGGTGGTTATGGCCCTGCTGTACATTAAATTAACTTAAGTACTGTGTATATATGCAACCATTCAAAAGTTTGGGGTTAGTAATATATTTTTTAAATGCATTATTTTATCATGCATCTTGATATATATACAATGCCACACTTGAGTTTGTAGTAGTTTCCTGTCTATCTTTATATATCTGTCCAGTCTTCCTCTGTTATTTGGGAAGATTGATCTGTATTCTTACTCACCATGGATGGAAATGTAAATTTTAGGCATTTATTCATGTTAGATGTGGCCTCCTGCCCTCAAGACATAATAACGTACACTATCACTCTTAATATGAGTGATGCACTGCTGCTGTAGCCTCTTGATCACAACCTTTATTTTCTGGCATCACTAGGATGCACACGTTGTTTGTTTAGAAGAATTGTGATGAACAGGAAATCATGTGTAGTGCTTAAAGCATAATAATACTGGTCTGTGTGGCGTGGGAAGCGCTCGTGTTCCCAGTCCTCCTGTCTCACCCGCAGCTGCCTCTCGGACAAAGGCCAAGAGCGGCGGCCGTCTAGACGCGTGGCATCATTAACCTGCAGTGACCCTCGCTACCTCGCTGATGAATTCGTTCTCACACCCAGCCAGCCCACCAGTCGCTCGGTCCTGACTGCTCAAACTGCCCCCTTCCCTCCGCTGACCGTTCTTTGGGGGCCCTGGATGGTCCATTAAGAGTAGTGGCCTGCATAAATTGAGGTGAGGTGGCCGCAGAGTCTCCTGAATAATTCAAGATGTCTGGGCCGCGGTCTGGCCGAGGCCTTGAGGGAGAGCTTGCGTGCGTGTGTGTTTGCGTGGCGGATCAGGGGTTAATAACAGGTCTGCAACCCTTGTGTCAGCAGCTGTGCCCTCCTCATATGAAAGAATCCTGTTCTGTTGATTAGATTTTTCCAAAGGGATCAATTTTTAATCAGCAGAGCATCTGACTAGGGTCAATAATGGCGTCGCGGGGAAGACAGTTGCCGGACAGCCGTCTTTATTTACAGGACTGTTTGTCTTTTTACTGTATGCAGATCTCCGGACAGCCGAGAGCTGCACTTCACTGCAGGGGTCACAAATTCACAGAAATCCTTTAGAGTTTATCTGCAGCACTTGTTCTGCATGGATGTCGTCGCTTTGGTTTTGCTGTGCCTGAGTTATATACAGTAGGATGGCAGAGAACTGACATGGCAAGTCAACGGAGAGAGTAAGGGAATGGGATTGAGACATGAAACGGACAGTTTCCGACAGTTTTCCTGTAACTTTTTTTTTGTTGAAGCCGTCTCTGTCTGTTCCTACATTTTTATTGCACTACAGGGAAACTGTAATGTTTTAAATAACAAGCGAGTCATAAATATTGTTTCTGAGATTCTCCTAGAAACTTCTTTGAGTTTTGTGTTTGTGAATGCAGATGGACGCTGGTCTGTGTATTTCAGCCTGGATGACGACTAAGCCTGGTTTCTCCCAAGGTTTTTTTTTTCTCATTTTAACACCTATTTGCCACTTGTTTGCCACCTGATGTCACCTGTTGGAGTTTGGGTTCCTTGCCGCTGTCGCCTTTGGTTTGCTTAGTTGGGGACACTTGACATTTGACTTGACATTTGATATTAAACAGTGCTTTGATCTGCCTGCATTGACACTATTCTTGAAGAGCTGCTGTGCAGCCAAAATAATGTACCAGTTATCACTGTAAAGCTGCTTTGACACAATCTGCTTTGTAAAAAGTGCTATATAAATAAAGGTGACTTGACTTGAGTTAAATGTGTAAAAGAAGGGTGAAAAACAGTCTGTATGTATCACTAGATATAAACAGGAATTAGATTCAGGAGTCAGGAATGAGGGATTTTTTCCTTTTTTTTTGAATTATAAGAAAGTATATGTACGTGATTTTCTGCCAAAATTAAAGCTTTATAGTTTAATGTTTGAGAGCAAAGAAATTAAGACATTATTATTAAAATGTTCCTTTTTATTTTACAGTACATTTATTATTTGCCTTAGTAATATATTTAATGCTTAGTTCAATTCATATTTTAAATAATAAACATATGTATTATTATTATTATTATTAATAAATATACTTTTTTTTTTTATTCTACAGTGCATTTATTTTTGTAGTAGTAATTGGGATGCATGATATTTTGGCCACAATATCGTGTCGGCTGATATATGTTAATTTTCGTTATCGTTATCCGCCAGATAAGAACATTTCTGTCATATAGACTACATAATATTATAATGAGAACATTATAATTGTGTGCTTGAGACATGGCTTTTGTTTTTGTAATCAGGCTCTCAAAAATTATATAAAATGTTGGATTTAAAATTATATTAATATATTGGTTATCGGCTTTCAAATGTAAAGAATTATCGGTATTGGCCAAAATTGTTTATATTGGTGCATCCCTAAATAGTAATATATTTAATGATTTGTTTAATTTATAAATAAAATAAAATAAAAATTATTATTATTATTATTATTATTATTATTATTAAATACAAATTTTTTGTTAATTACATTATTTTTTATAATTTTTATAATTTAAATAAAAATAACACTTATTATTAAAAACTGTTTATTATACAGTCCATTTATTATTGCTAGAGTAATTTTTAAATAATTAAACACTGTGTTTTCAAAGCTGATATTTTGCTTTTATATATGGTCAGACACTTGCATGAGACATTACATTATTAACATTTCACCAAAATCAAGCTCAAATGGAGTTTTTGATCAGCGAATTTCAGAGAATTTAGGACATACATTTTTTGTCTGTCATTGGAACGGCCACATCTGAGGTAGTAAGTGCAGTGCATTGCGTTTTCATCAACTTCTGGGTTATAAACTTTACTGGAGCTATATGGGCACTCAGTTTTTTCTGTCATTTGGACAAAATCGCATGTTATTAAAGATGAAGAGCTTCAGACAGGCTATTTAAGACATTAATGGCAATGACTTGATGACAGACTAAGAAACTCTCCTCTGCTCCTCAAATACATAAAACATTAGCCTTTATATATATATGCGACACTTTATTCACGATAGAGGTGGGGTGGAGTTATGAGGTTTGACTGACATTTTGAGGAACCAGTGGAAATACAGGTTTAGTCGAAAGCTCTTTTTAATACTTTTCATTGGTTAAATATTTGCAAAACCCACAGAAAGACGTAAAGGGTAACCAATAGTGATGATTTCTGATTTTATATTATTTTTTTTAAATTATAAAATATGGAGATACAAGGTTTCCACCCTGACAGCGTCAATATTATTGTTGTTATTATTATTATTATTATTAATAAAACAGTTTTTCCTTCTTATTTTGGTCCTTAGCTGATCAAATGCCTTAGAGTGTTTGTTGCGCATGTCCACAAACAACATTTTAGGGGTTTTCAGCCAGTAACGCTTTCAATTTTGGCCTGTTCCTACTCAATGCTTCAGAAGACTTGCAATACTGTGCAAGATTTCTATGAAACTGAAATCACACATAAAAAGATGTTTTGCTTGTTAGGTGCTTTTGAATGTTTTAAATAGCAAGATGTTCTGAAGGTATTGGGAACCAGATGCATATTGACTAGCTGCATATTACATTTTTTGACATGTGTAAATGTCAAACATCTTGTTCTTGTACTGAGTTCTTTTGGGTTTTCTGTTAATATAACCTCAGCTGACCAGCACAGCTGCTCAGGTCTCCTGAAAGCTTGCTTTCACTCGCCGCATTTTGGACCACACATAAAAACATGTTCACAGCCATGTCGGAACAAAGAGACAATAGCTGGCCTTGCTTTCAAGATACTTTTATGGTGTCACATGGGAAAATGTTTGTGCGTGTGTGTCTGCGTGTGTGTTTATACGTGTGTGTGTGTGCATGTGGTGTGTAGCCGGTGCCCCCCCACCCCCCGTCTCATTCCCTTATTATAGAGCTCTGGAGGCCAGGCTAGCTTTTGAATTCCACTCTGATTGCTTGCCTATAGCAAATAAGCTCTCCGCACTTCTTCTTTAGAACTTCCCCCTCTTGTGAAAGTGTCCTACTTTTAACATCGCAGCGCAATAAATCAGTCTACTATCCTCCCCGCGCACAGAGCAATAATAAATACGTCCCCTCAACTGTGATTTTTACAGTGTTTTGAAATTGGGAGCAACTGTGAAATACTTGCCACTAATAGGAAGTGCAGTTTTTCTCATTGACAGACATGATGTAATGTGACAGCAGTGTGATGAACAGGAGTCGTCGGTGTTGGGACTCAGGGGTGAAGTTTGTTGGAGTTCAGAACTGTTGAGTCCGATTCATTGATAGTTTGTGCATGGCTTGATGGTAACTTTAAACAGCCAATCAGAATGAAGAAAGAAAGTGAGCTCATGATGGAGAGCATGCCATCTGCTGACCCTTCTGTAGGTCACCTGCTAAACAAACAGAGATATAATAATCATTAGCTTATACTAAATTTATTCTATAGATTTGTTGTCTCGTTTATTCATTTATTTATATTGCGTGTTTATTTATGTATAAATGTATTTATTTTTAGTTGTAATTTTTATTTATTCATTTATAAATAAATGTATTATTTGTAATATATTTTATATTTTATTAATTTTTTATTATATTTTTATTTATTTTTGTATTAACAAAATAAAAATAACCATGTAATTACATTAATAAAAAAATAAAATGTAAAATGTATTAAAAATAATAAATTTATTTATAAATAAATAAATAAATTACAATTAAAAATACGTTTACATATAAATAAACATGCAATATAAATCAACAAATAAACAAGCAACTAATTAAATGCATTAATAAATAAAATAGTAACAAAGTAAATCTAAAATATAATTTTTATTGATTTATTATTTATAAATACATCAATTATATCAATAAACTTTATTTTTAGTTAATATTTTTTTCAATAGTGCATTCAATTTTTGTTAATGCATTTATTTAGTTGCTTGTTTATTTATTTATTTATTTATTTTTAGGAGTAGTTTACCATAAAATATTTTTTTTGTCATTCATATTATTTTTCATTCATCATTTTTCAAATTGTTCGAATTGTTTTGCAGAATATCCTGATTATTTTCATGCAATGATCGTGAAGGGCAATGGAGACTGTCGAGCTCCAAAAAGCACTATATGACTGGTGCACTATATTATGTGTCTTCTGAAGACATATAGAACACATGTAATATGCTTTGTGTGAGAAATTTTATTCACTGAAAATATTCCTATCCACCTGAGCTCATTTGCATATATTCCAATAAGGTGCATTAAGATGCACCAGATTTGACATAAATGACACAAAATGTCAGTCACAAAACTATAAATATAGAAAAATTTATTTTTAGGTGAATTCATCAATCAAATCATGGTGTCTGGTTGGAAATAGGCTCTAGAGACATTGCGTTGTGGTGCTCATGCTGTCAGTGTAGGTTCGAATCTGGCTTGTGATGTGCTCTAATTCATTTTCCCTTTATTCCTTAATAATTCTCAGTCTCCACTCTGTTTCTCTTAATAAATTGGAATGAGGTACTAGCTATTAGCACTTCATCCTGTTGTATCCCTCTGCTGTGTTTGGTTTCGTTCTGTTTGATATGCACTGCAGTCATTCAGGGAGTCATTTCAGACCAGCGCAAACAAATCGGCAGCATTTATTATCTCGTTCAGACGAGGGAGTGTCTATTGTGAGTCGCGCGGCCCTTATGGTGAGGTTTCCAACGGCCCCTGGCCTCTGGCAGTCACACACTGCAAGCCTGAAGCAGCTCGTTTCCTGATTGACTCCTCGTTCCTTGATCTTGCATCATGTTAAAAAGATAAAGGCAAGCAAACAAAGAGTTGAAAGGGTTTTTTTTAATATATTAAATGCACAAGTCTGCCGTGCAACAGTGAATGTTTTTGAGTCATTACACCCAGCTTAAGTTCTTGAAATATTTGTCTTAATTTGTTCAGTGGCTGATGAGTATGACTGCATCTCAGTTGAAGGACTTGTCTCGTCCCTGTGCATGAAATCTAAGCGAGCGTGAGACGTGCCTTGTAAAAGAGAATGGGAAGTATTCATACCTAACATACTTTGGGCAATCGCACCATTGAAGAAATAGTTCATCCAAATGTAATTTCTGTCATCCTCTACTTGCACTTGTGTGACTTCATGCCTTTTATTTTTGTTCAACAAAAAATGCTGCTCATTGGAAAAAGTGTGAATGGTGATTATAGAAGCTGTTCAGCTCCTAAAAGGACAAAAAATACATTATAAAAATATCCATATGACTATATTCAAAGTCTTTTGATGCAAGAGGAACAGACAAACGTTAAGTTGTTATCACACAAGTCTTATATATATATATATATATAATATATTTTTTTTTAATTGCGATTAAATGCATCCAAAATAATATATATATAATATTATATATGTATATATGTGTGTATGTATATGTATGTATGTATGTATGTATGTGTATATATAATATAAATTTCAGCTTTATTTCAGTACCCACAATTTTTTTATGAGTTTAACAATGGCACTGATTTCAGTTTATTTTAATTCTATTTCTTGTTATTCAAATCCAAAATGCAATTTTTGGAGTTGAAGTGGATTTTAAAAAGCATTCCGAATGATGCATATATTGTTAACGAGCGTATGTCTCTGCTGGACAGTTTTAGCCTTGTTTTGATCGTGCTGATGTCTGACTGTCCACATATAGAGGTGAGTTTCACAGGAAGCTGTGTTCAGGCTTGGCGTCAGGCCACTGACAAGCTTTTATTTACTGTCCAGATGGATGACTCATTTTATGCACCTAATCGTAAAGCATCAGGATTTATGGCGGGTAATGGGACGGTGGGGACCCCAAGAGACACACTAATTGAAGCCCACTCTTTCTTCTGCAGTTGGAAGCAGGTTTGGCTCTCGTAGGGACAGACCTCTCTCTTTAGAGGGTGAAATGAGTGGAGCGGCTGAAGCAAAAGTTAATATTTCTGCCTCAGTCGGATAGCTGATCACTGGCATAATACGGTGAAAGGCTTGTAACAGGTACATATGCTAATTGGCAGATATGTGGGGGGAAAACAGGATGTTTCTGAGTGATCCAGGCATCATTAAACATTGAGCTGCATGATAAATTGAGAATCATGATTTTTAACAGAATAAAAAATGATTAAGTAAAAGTTATAAAAAGAATTAAAGAAAATAAAGAAATAAAAAGAAATTAAAGAAATAAAAAGGTTACATGTATAAGATAAAGTGCAATCAGTCAGACAAAGAGTGACTATAACTGCCTGAATCTCTAAATTCGGGCGCCCATGTTTGAATGGAAGAGTAAGAGAGCTTCGGTTCACGACACGCACTAGTAGCAGCTTCCAGGCTTATACCAACACTTTCCTCCTCTGATGGCTTCTAGTGAACCTCCGAACCCTCAATGGAGTAATAGAAGTAGTAGTAGTAGCAGTAGTTGTAGAATACCCTGAAAGGAGTACTCTGACCCCTTAAAGAGACAGTTGACCCAAAAATTATCCCATGATTTACTCACCCTCAAGCCATCCTAGGTGCATATGGCTATCTTCTTTCAGACAAACACAATCGGAGTTATATTATAAAATATCCTTGCTCTTCCAATCTATATAATGATAGTGACTGGCGCTCCTGATTTTGAAGTCCAAAATAGTGCATCCATCCATCATAAAAGTAATCCACACGGCTCCAGGGGGTTAATAAAGTCCTTCTGAAGCGAAGCAATGATTTTTTGTAAGAAAAAATCCATATTTAAAACTTTATAAACTAAAATAACTAGCTTCCGGCGGACGGACTACGCACGGAAGTGTAACTTCTGACCTGACGCATGATGCAATGACGAAAGTGGAAGTGCAGAGGATAGTGTGGTCCCAAAACAAAACACTGGTCACAAGTTAGGAGTCTAAAATGACAGTTTTTAAAAGAGAAATATCAGAGGATTTTTTGTGGCCCAGCCCCCATTTAATCTTACTCTACTCCAACATCCTACGTTGCATCAGAAGTTACTCTTTTGGCGCAATTCGGTTTGTGTAGGCCGCCTGCCGGAAGCTAGTTATTTTAGATTGTAAAGTTTTAAATATGGATATTTTTCTTACAAAAACCCTTCGCTTCACTTCAGAAGGCCTTTACTAACCTCCTGGAGTCATACTTTTATGATGGATAAATGCACTTTTTTGGACTTCAAAATCAGGAGCACCATTCACTACCATTATAAAGCTTGGAAGAGCCAGGATATTTTTAATGCATGATGAAACTGCAAAGTATACTCCAGAATGCCCATATACTGGTCCTATCCAATCAGGGTCACAATTTTATTTTCGAGGTAGTCTCTGGGATCTCCTATCTGGAATGGAAGAGATTCAGAGTCAGGTTCACGATTTTCCACTAGAACTTACCGCCGTCTAGTGTTAAGCGTGACGTGCACCTCACCCCTTTTTAAAAATAGAACACTGTCACAGTTCATTCTTGTTCATACATGTTCTTAAAACCGCTTTAAGTAAAGACCTGGTTGATTTCAGTTAAGGAGTTTAAACTCATATCTGTGTTGATCTTAATTAGATCTGTCATTGACTCAAAAGAGACACCAATTCAACATCTGGCAAGAAAAACAGACTTATCTTGCTTACCTTGATTTAGTGTTATTTTAGTATTGAGATGGTATTTTAGTTGTTTGTTTTTGTTTTTGTTTTTAATTGATATTTGGGATTAGATTTATTATTTTTTTTAAAGTTTATTTTATTACATTAAGTTAAACTAAATGAAAATCAGAAATGTTGCAACTTGCTGAACTTGCTGAATGTTTAATATTATTAATATTTTTCATCTGGTTGTTTATTTTAGATCAATGCCAGTCAATGTAAAAACATCCCATAAATCATAATGAAAAAATAATTAACAGTCACTTAGATGATGCTGGGATGTTCTGGGTGATTTATAGGGCATTTAGGTGGTTGTTTGGGTTTTCAGGTTGGTTGTTAGGTGGTTTCTTACTGGTCCATGTCAAAAGAGTCTGATATTCTGACCTCTAGGGTATGGGATGCTAGTTGTTACTTGTTAATCTGATCACTTAGTAAAGTGAGAGTAGAAGTAATAGTGATGCTTGATTTAGATGCAATCATTTGCACTCTCTTAGTACCACAAATGCTTCATACTGAAGTAAACGCTCAACTTTCGTAAGCGTGTCCCACATGGCGACATCCTCAGATATAGCTTAATTGTCTTTCCTCTGAAATATAGACTTTCTAATCTGTTCATGTTGTTGTTCTCATTAGGCCTAATGATAAGCTTATAAACACAGTGCTGAAATAACTTCTCTTCTCCACTGACCTCCATTGATTTTTCTCAAGCAACTCTTTAATCTGCATAGAAAGAAACTAGCTTCAATAGTAGGTTGATTAAGGTCCATGGATAGGGTTTAGGTCAGGTTTAAGTTCAGAGTTAAGGGTGAAGCATGATCTGCGTTAAGTTGTGAACAAAAGTCCAAATCTAAAAACATGCTCTCCACAACCTGACACATTTAACTCCTCAGAACTGGTGGGTTTTTTTGCTCCCTAAACCTTTACGGATCCGTGCACGGTTGCAATCGAAAGGTGTTCGCTGAGGCTAATTGCTGCAAATGGTTTACTAATCTTTGCTTTTTGTTTTCGTGAAAACAATTACAGTAAGCGTTTGACCCGAGAACATCACAGGATGGAGCGTCATCAGGAAGTAGTATCACATTGAGATTTTGTCACTTTGAAAAAGAGGAAAAAATAATACCCTCTTTGTTCTGACAAGTGTACTCCCAGCCGGCTTTGTGTGTACATCTTGTAAATGGAAAATGAAAATTTCATTGTTGTGCGAGCGTGCGCGCCGTTTAATCCAATAATGATCTGATGTAACAAACTGCGCTAATATCTCTCAGCATAGTTAATCAGAGCAGACTTAGCCCTGTCGCTTTTTATTAACCTCTGTTGAAATGGGAGAAGGGCTTCACTAATCTGTGATTGTTGGCTCTGGCAGTATGAAGCCGGCGCAAAACAGTCTTGGCAGTCGGCAAGAAAGTAACGGCTGTATAATGACGCGTGGGGCCGGGCTGCTATTTGAGCTTATTAAATCTAATAACGTGGTGCGAGCGTTGAGTGGGATGCTGTTTGAACGGGGGTGGTCCTCTGCTCTGATGGCTTTCTGGGTTTTTAAGAGCTCAATTCATGATGGTTTAACTTCCCCTCCACCCTGTCCGGCCTTCCCGCAGACACGCCGCTTCCGTTCCTCACAGGGAATTAGCCGTGCAATTAAAACCTAATGACCTTTAAATGAAGGCTTATGCTGCTCGCTGTCCGTGTGTCTGCGTTCACGCGTGTTGGGATGCATCAGGATCCCCGGGAGAATGTTTAAGGTCAGGTCAAGACTGCCTTCATGAGGGTTGCTGGGTCAAATCAATGATTCTTTTTCTTCATTGATCTTGATCAATGATCAGAAACTGTTAAGGCTGAATTTTAAAGGTTGCATTGGACTATATTTTTATAAGTTTATTCTAAAACAACTTTGTGATGTCTGTGAGGTCTCATATTAATATTTATTTATTTATTTATTTATTTATGTGTATATATATATATATGTGTATATATGTGTGTGTGTATTTCTATCTATTATGTATTAAATATATAATATTTACTATATTACATAGATTTTAATATTTTTTGTATATATATTTTATTTTTTTATATAATATACATGCCGAAAGGCAAATTTTATTTAATTTATAATTTTATAATTTTATAATTTATAATTTATTCTTTTATATTTTGTTACTTTTTATATACTTATAAATATATTACATGCATATTTAAAAAAAATAATATATACATATAATATATATATATATATATATATATATATATATATATATATATATATATATATATATATATATATATATATATATATATATATATATATATGCAAAAATAGAAAAAAAAATGTTTTTATTATATATTTTGTATATATACATCTATTTTATTTTTATATAATACATACAAAAAAGCAATACATACACACGCACACACACACAATATTGCGTAGCTTGTCCGCGAACTATGGCTCTGTGTATTAAGTGCCGCTCCATTTGAAAGCAGGTGATGGACATTTACCGCTAAACACAGAACCGGCTTTTCTGACGAGACACGCATGACAATCTCATGCGATTAATCGTGCAGCCCTAAGTAATATATATAATTGTTATATACATAATAGTTAAGCAGTAAAGCCTATTTATTTATAGCATTTATTATAGTGCAAAATGTAGCGAGAGCGCTGAAGAAAGCTATACGCACTTCCCATTTTTTTTCTTTGCATTGTTAAAAACTAGTATCACCATGGTTTTTCCATGGTAAATTTTCATGGTAATGCCATAGTACTTTTTTGTATGAGAAAGAAGCATGTTCTCAGTTCTAGGCTTCTGTTCATTCATAATCAGTCATAAAGATGTGATTTAAGCAGTGAGGTTATGTGGCATCTAGTTTTCATCTGTTCTGTGAGCTTGACTTCCTCTTCGTGTATATTTCAGACTCCGTACTGGAGGGGACGGGAGTGTTTTGCCTGTGTGCTGCCAGATTGAAATTGTGTTGATTGAATTAGACTAAGTCGAGGGATAATTAAGAAGTCTCTGCAAAACTGCTGGCTTTCCAACCGGCAGAAAGAGGCTCTGCCACATCAATGTGGGCGCCGGTGGCACAGGCGGGTTATAGCTGTTGACATTTTGCATTTAAGTTCAGGCCGCACTACTAAAATGAGTTACTCAACTCGGCAGGTCAGCATACTGTTTTATGACTTTAGTAAGAGAGCACTACATCACTTGTGTAGTGTACATGCTACACTTGATTTGTTTCTGATTTGCTTGGATGTTTCAGTTACAGTATCCATTTAGCTTGCTTATGAAATATTTTCTTTCAGCTTTTACTGTAAATTTGTTTTATTTGTTCATGTAAATGGACAATATGTAACTGATGCGTTAAAGTATCACCTGAATGTATTTTAGCATTTTTGTTACTGACATAAAAAAACAATTTAAAAAAATGAACACACACATTTATATATACATTTATATATGTGCAAAAAGTTATGATTACTTGCAGTAATTAAATATTTGAATACATGACATGATGGGTGCTGTGCACATATTTCTAACATGTAATATATTCAAATTACCATCCAACCTGTAATTTATTCAAATATTTAATTACAGCGAAAGTTGTTTATTTGGTAACTGCTCATGAGTCTTTAGACTCTTTTGATTTATGACTCATTAAAAGCATTGGTTTAAAAGAGTCACTTGTTTGTGAATCCGACCACACTGCTTGTGTCTGATGTTTTTGATTCACTGAAGAAAACTGGTTCATAAGAATAATTTTTTTGTGCATTAGACTGTTTTTGTACAACCAAATTCATTCTTATGCAAAAGTGCAGTGTAGAATTTCCCTAATGTTTTTAAACACAAAACATAAGACTTTTTTTATTGGTTTTATAATTGGTGTTTAAAACTAGAATGACTTAAACACTTAAGAAAAAACTATTTAATGTTTATTTTTTATTTTTCATGAACGAACATGTACTTGACAAGTACCTAATTTTTAAATCGACTGAATCTGCTTCATTTATCTTATCATGAGCCACAGCTTGTGAAAAAAGCAGATGTGCGATCGGTCATGACAGACAATAAGTGAGATGTCAGTGACCCGCATTATATTTTTTAGCCGTCTCCCACAGTATTTGTTACAGACCAGACAAAGGTTACCCAGGGGGTCAAACTCTGACCCCCTTCGTCTGCTACAGCCACCTCTGTCTGCCTCCCAAATATTGATCCTTCTGTTGCGTCTCCCACTTTTTTTGTTTTTGGTTTCCCACAGTCTGGCATGATGTTCGCCGAAGATTCGAACCCCGAATTTCGGCGCTTTATTAAAGCCGTATTATCTATTCTGCACCAAGCAATTTAGTTCCTTCCCAATACCCCAGAGTTCCCTCTATCAATAAGCCAAAAGGTGAGGCATAATGAACAACTGCAAACCTGGCTGCAAAGCAAATACTTTCCTGTGTTTAATATAGAGCGCAAAAGGCCGCTCAATGAAATGTCAATCTTGTTTTCCGGGGCTGAAGCGCGATCTGCGGGACGAGGGCGATTGTATTTACATTTGCTGAGGATAATGGGATATCAGGAGTGGAGATCAGCCATCTTGTGCATGCTCTAGTTGCTCAGATAAGCTGCGCCGGCGAGATCTCGAGGTGTGTGTGCGTTCGTGTTTGGGTCCGGTGATTATCCAGGCTGGGGGTGGGGCGAAGCCGTCCGGGTCACGGCACCATTTTTTGCACGCGCGCAGACTCTGGGGGGTTGGGATGTTTCTGAGAGCGCATTTGGGGGGTGGGGTGTCAAAGGCTAATTTCCAGAGCTGCTCTTGGGTGCCATCTCTCATCAAGGAGCACCGCACACGGCAAGCGGCTTGCGTGTTGTCATGGATACTGAAGCATGGTGCCCAGGAGAAGGCAAGCAGGGGACGAATGGCCGCCCTGCGTATAGGATTCCTGTCAAGCGCCCTCTGATAGATGGCGTTGATGGACCATTTGTCATACTGTAATTGTTCCAGCAAACACGGAATACCCACTAGTATAAACAGTGGTCCGCTGCGCTGCTAATAAAGCGGGGAAATGGGGAAGAAAGCTGTGATACAGTGCTGCTCTCAGTTAAAGAGACAATCCCTCTTTTGTTTCGGCCCGCCGTACTGATTAGGCGGTGAGAGGAAGAATAGAAAAGGGCGAAGAGAAAGGTGAGCGAGGGAGAGAAAATAAAAAAGGCAATCATATAGCAAACGGCCATCACTCTTCAGTATTGACGTGGCCAGGCGGGAGAGAAGCGTTGATAGGCTGTGGAACAACAGCAGCAGATTTGAGAGTGATTTGTTGTCTTTCCTCTTCATTTTGCCGGTGAAGTGGTCACAGAGAGAGATGGTTCACGTGTGAGTCTCTCTCTCTCTCTCTCTCTCTCTCTCTCTTCCTGCATGGAGTACAAATGACACGGGGTACAAAGGTATCATTTGTTTGTATTTGTGTTAGCATTACTCTCATGTTCGCTTGAGCTGCTGGGAGTCATTTAGAAACCTTGCTCTCTGTCACACACGTCCATATTAGATTAAGCGAAGTTATAATGGAATTAAGTGGGGAAAATATCGTAATCCCTCAAAAAATTGACTCTTCCACTAACAAAAAAGTACTACATTGGTGCTGTGATGGTATCAGGTGATAAAACCATGATGTTTTCCCTACATTTATTTTTATATTTTTTGCATTAATAATATATTGTAAATTTATTATAATTTATTTTCAATTAAAATAATTTTTTAATTAATTGTATTTATAAACATTATTAATAATACATTTTTACCATATCATTATATTATCAGTACTTTAACATAAAATATTGTAATTTTTTTTTTATTTTAATTAAAAATATTTTTAATTTAAATGAAAATTTTCTCTACACATCTACATATAACCAACATTCAGTGTGTAATTGAGTCAGATTTTAATTCAGTGACCAATTGATTTAATTATTAGATTTTGACTGATTAATTAAAAGAACCAGCTCATAAAAATAATTTATTTGGGAGCTTTTATGTTTTTGGTTTATGTTGCCGGCAACACAACTTTTGAATGGCCATAAAAATTGCCTTTTTGCAGCCAGTTGGTGTTGTAACAACATCTGCCACCAGGGGCTAACTGAGCCATACTAACCAGCTAAACCTCAACCCCTTTGATTTGACACATTTCCTGTTGAAACAGGAAGTTGTTGAGGAACATAGTGAAAGTGAAGGACTTGTCTGTTTATTATAAAATGTCATAAGACTTTAGTTGGTTCCAATTTCTGTTAAATTTAACTTAAAATGTCATGTTCTAAAAAATCACATTTTCTCTCTCTCTTTCCTCTCTTGTCTAGTGTATTTTGAGAACAGAACAGAGAGAGAGAGCGTGTTGGTGGTCTGTGTGTCCTGAGCTATTTCCCAGCAGTAATATGTATGTGTGTGTGTACGTGATGGGCCGGTTGTCGTGGTGTTGTGCGACCTCTAGCTTTTGTCCTGACACTGTGTGACCCTGGAGCACTTTAGCTTGACCCCTCCCTTTCACCTCGTTCGTGATGGACAGATTAAAGCATTATTAAGCGTAATTACCATTTCAAGAGGGAGAAACTTGCATTGTCTGAAATTATGCTTAATTGCTCCAAAAAGCACCTTCTGTCCATTTTTATACACATTTTCCGCTGGTTAACTTGTACATGTATTTCTGGAGAATGACAATACTTTCTTGCACAATTCAGTCACATTTAGTTCAATATGTGATAGAAAAAAAAAAAAAAAAATTAAAATAGCCCCTAAATTATCCCAAAAACCTGTGGTGATAAATTTGTTGGAATAAATGGTCCCCACCAAAAATCTTATCCTGACTGATAAAAAATGATTTTTTTGACATGTACCATGGTATTAACATGGTATTGCCCTGTAAATATGGTATGTGGTTAGACACTTACATTATGTGTTTGCTCCTTCCATGCAATAAATGCGGGCCCTTGAATAAGCGTGGTTTTAACTTACTTCAACTGCTCAGGTAATGTCAATGGTGTGATCCATTTCCATAAAACTTGAGTATTTTATCAATGCTTTATCGATGGCTTGATCGGTTTGACTCATGATTATTGCTCTGCTCATGTGAATAGCAGTGGCCATCCTGAGGAGAGCTCAAACATGGGATGCTCAAAAATGTATCATGTGAGCTACGGACAGAGTGCAAGCACAATCCAGTGGAAGGCGGTAAATAGCGCAGCGCGTATCTGTGAAGGAGAGCTGTGAATGACTGCGCACAACGTCTCCATCAATGTAGTAATTTAATGTTTATATATTTTAAAGTACTGAATCGCTATCGTTTAGATCGATTATCGACCGAAATGAATGATTCACGATTCAAAAAAACGTTTCAAGATTGATGCATATGCATCGTCAGGATTTGTAATCGATACATCGAGAAAATGAGTGAATCGTTACACCTCTAGAGGGCATATGAAGTAACAACAGGGGGTGGTGATGTAACACAAAGTATCCCCAGCTAGAAAAACATATATGGCCCATTTACGTATTTGTCGGACCGTAAACAAACCTATTGCTAAAACAACTATAAAAATAAGTTACTTAGTAAATACAGATGGCAAAGAATTGAATAATATTAAGGCCAACATTTTTGAAAATTTGACTTACTGATATCCATGAAATAAGCTAGTTTTAGACAACCTGATATAAAGACATCTTAGATTCACAATTTCAGTGGTTTTACCATGAATACATACAGGTTACAATGATACCACCACAACCAAAAGTAATTACTTGTGTCTGCTTTACTATAAAACACACGGTCATTGCTTCCACTTCACTAACACGTAACACACTTATTGCGACCTGTTTAACAGATGCATCATTTTATGGTAAGTTATGCCGCGTTCCAGGCAACCCGTAACCCGTGTTTTTCCAACCTTCTACCCGTGAACGTGCACTGGAACAGCAGTTAAAGCCATGACTTCCCACCCGTGAACTCGTGCTAGATCGATGTACTCCCAGTTACGAGTTCTGACGTCACATAGCCCGCGAAACAACAATGGTAACCCCTATGGATGCAGTGTTTATGCAAGTGCATGGTAAAATAACGTAAAATAAAAGGTATAACGGCTTCTCTTGCCTTATGCGCCGTTTTCTTCCTCTGTTTCCCATAAGCATGGAGTAAGCACCTTTGGCGCTAGAAATTATTGTTAATGAGCATAAGCCCCGTACGGTCCGCCATGTTGGTTTGTTTACACTTTTACGCAGTTTGGCGTGACTTTCCTGGAAGTCGTGATTTAAAGTTGTGACTTACGGGCTCAAAAACCTGCCTGGAACACAGCATTAGAGCAGCCTGAAATGCAGCCGGTGATAAACTAACAATACAGTGAGATATTCAACTAAAGCTGCGTTTCCACTGCAGGAACTTTCCCCAGGAACTAGGGACTTTGGGGTGGTACTCGGTGTTGCGACTGCAGGAACCAGTGTCTAAATGAAGTTCCGGGAAAAAATTTCCCCCTCAGAAAGTCCCTGCTCACGAGGTAGTACTTTTTCAAAAGTTCAGGAACTTTTGGGCTGTGGGACTTGGCCGCCGAACATGCTGTTTGGATGATTTCATGTGGCATTTTGATTGGTTGACTCCACGCAGCATTTTATTTCAACCACCATTTAATGTGTCAAATGTGCCAATCAAAATGTGACAGTAACACTTTATTTTAGGGTCTTTTTAGAATGCTTATTAAAATGCATATTACTAGAATATTGGCTGTTTATTAGTACTTATTAAGCACATATTAATGCATATTATTCTGCATGACCATATTCTACATTCTTAATCCTACCCAATACCTAAACTTAACAACAGACGTTCTAATTATTAATAAGCAGTAAATTAGGAGTTTATTGAGGGGAAAAGTAGTTATTAGTGAATGTGTACTAAAGTGTTACCAATGTGACTTTACGAAACAGTCTGTCCTTAACTAAAATGTTGCTATAATAGCCTAATATTAATGCTAGAAAGCCTATGCGAAACTGAAATAGCGACAGATAATTTCTTCTGTACTGTGTTTTGCATCTGAGCGTAAAGGCTAGATAAAGATAACTATAACTTTTAATAATCTTTCTAATTCTGTAAGAATATAGACAGAATATAGACATTTCTTTCGAAATACCTTCAGAACAATATTTTCCAGCTGATGAACGATAAAAACAGAATCTGTCTTCTGTCTGACAGAATCTGACTTTAAAGAGCTTGAGCATTTACTGTAAAGTGGCAGATGACATACTGTAACTGCAGCGAATGCTTGTAATAAACAGAACGGTATTGTACCTTGATGTGGAGTCTGTGGACACTAATACACTCAAAGTATTTAGGTCTGAATTTAAGATTTATGTATTTGAATTGCATATAAAATTTTCATCCATATGTATTATTCAGATTTAACATAAACTACTGTGATTTAGATTTGTCAGTCATACGTAAATGCAATCAATAAGAAACAGGTAAGATTTCTGTAATAGTACTAGGCTAATAGGCACTGTACTTTTTGTTCACGTTACATTAGATATTAGAATTGCATTTTAGCATTGGGCCTACGAAACCGCTTGATAATTTGCTGTAGTTCAACAAGTCCGCCCACAATCCTGCACTTCAGCCCACTGGGAAATGGTCAATGCCATCATCACAGCAGGTGACCACAGTCACAGACCAACTTCCTTTACGGCTCGACATGACTGGCGGTGTTTATTATGAAGAACTGTATGCCTGTACACCTCTCTCTCTCTCTCTCTCACTCTCCCCTTCTCTCTCTCCCCTCATTTGTGCGATTATTATACTCTGGGTAAGAACAAACAGTATCTCTTCTTAATAATTCACATCACTTTCATCTGATATTCAGTTACCATGGGCAATTTAGTAGTTGAATAATTTTGTGAAAAATTCATTTATTATGGCTGCGCGTTATGAGGCTGCGGCGACGGCAGCCGAGAGTGTTGGAGGGGTTTAAATTGCATCTGCCGAGGGTTTCCAGCGGAAGGTAATGCGTTCTAATGTTCCCTGCCATATGCATTGTTTTCAGGGCTCATCAGTTTTACATTGATTCCCACTGAAGTGTTTAATTGCATCATGAATATGATCTAATTCCGTCCTTTTCGCCGAAACCAGAGCGCTTGGCGAGAATGATGTACTGCCTCGACAGCGCCATATCGGGACGTATTTTATATGGAACGTAAATTATAGTGTTAAATTAGCCCAGAAAGATAACTAGCTGGCACGGGGAATGGACTCAACAGTTTAATTTAGTGTCAAAAGGCCGTGAAGGGATAAATCTCATCTGGCTCTCTCTACGCCATTGCGTTGCCACTTTTACTGGAATACTTTGATTTGCTTTTTATCACCTGTAGTTTCCCTGCTGTGCGTTTAGTCCGCAAAGAACCGAGAGGAGCGTTTTATTGTCCTCCTGGAAAACTTATTGGTGTGTTAATTGTCATTTGGCGATCGCATTGTTCATGGTTTCTCAGAAATCAATCTGTCTGTCTGTCTGTCTGTCTGTCTATCTGTCTGTCTGTCTGTCTGTCTAATCAAATTTGAATTGCTGTTCTTTTTCCTGTTTACAACCACAATTCTATTTATGAATTAATTCAGACTTTTACAGGCATTCCCTGTAAACCCTGGAACCGTTTTACGGTTTCTCAGAAATGATTCATCCGTCGTGATGCTGTTCTCTGGTTTACCATAGTGGGTCAAGACTGTTTAGTCTTCATGCTTTCCATTTGCTCTCAGTTTCTGGGCCTGAGCTACTTGAACATGAGCAGGTGAATGTGTCTGCCTTTGAAACGCTTCAAGCTGCTTCATTCATTGAGAAGATGAAAGCCATTGTACACTCGGGCCTGGACGTGTGTGTGTGCGTGTGTTTCTCTCTCTCTCGCTCAGGCTGGAGTGTTGTGTTGAGTGGCTGCCAGTCGGAGGTCTTCTGCGTGAGCGTCTGTGCTTTGCCAGCTGCTCTTGAAAGCAGCTCTTCTCTGGCCTTGGCAGCTTCTTCATCGTCTTCTCTTACTGTAGCGTGATACAGTAAAGATGCAGTGCTGTATAACAGGTTAAGAGTTGAACGTCTGTGCTCCATTCAGTGTAAGAGAAGGTCAAGTAATCATATGTTTAATCACAAACTCTTGGCTTCCTCATATTCTCTGTGCACAATCACAAACATCTCATGCCTTGATATTAAAACTAAAGAAAAATCTTACTGTTTATGTACCAGTTATCAATGTAAAGCTGCTTTGACACAATCTACATTGTAAAAAGTGCTATATAAATAAAGGTGTCTTGACTTGACTTTAAAAGACAGCAACATCAAAAACGATAGTAATATTTATTTATGTACTTAGTATAATGATAATTGTACTTGGAAGACAAATAGTTTTAATTAATATTAATATAATTAAATACAAAAAACTTAACTTTAAATATTTCAAATGTTGTAAAGACAGTAATATTGTGAAATATTACTATTTAAAATCTTTTTTTCAGGATTCTTTGATGAATAGAAAGCATTTATCAGAAATAGAATTCTTTTGTAACATTATAAGTGTCTTTACTGTCCCTTTTGATCAATTCAGTGCATTCTTGCTGGAAAAAAAATCTTACTGACCCCAAACTTTTGAACGTGTGTGTGTGTGTGTGTATACATAAACCCTAAAGATAAGTGTTAAAAAGCAGACGGATCTGTAGCACAAAGAAAAATGCCCTTCTAACTGATCAAAAATGGGCTTTTGTGTTTTTTTTTGCTCCCGGGAATGTTGTGCTGGAAGTTTGATGTTAAATGAGCTATGGGAGGCCCATTGAGTGGTGTGTGCATTTGCGGTGAGTTGCGGTGTTTGAAACTGAAGCGAGACGTCGTTTTACAGCGAGCAGGAGAGGTGAGGATTAGCCAGCGTCTCTGAGCCGGAACATGCCTGTCGGAGACGCAATGAAGGCTACAAACCATGGATCTAATTCCCTCCCCTTCTTTCGTCTGTCTGTCTCCTCAGTTTCTCTCCTGTTCCTCTCAGCGCAGACAGGCGATGCGCTCATGCACAATGCCTGCGGATCAGGCCCATTTGCTGCCCGTGGCGGCCGGTCTGAGAGGGTCTGACAGGCGTTTGGAGAGGCCGCCCTTCACCAAGGCCTCTCCTCCTTGACACTTTCATCTGACCTGCACAAACAGCTTTCTTTTCACCCTCAGCATGTCTGACAGTCACTCTTCATTACAGCTCACACACCTGCATGCACACTTCTATAGGAGTACAAAATGAGTTTCCTTTTTCAAGCCGCAAACATCCACCTGTTTACTTCAGTTGATGCCTGTCAGACATTGATTGCCATTGTCACACATTGATTGCTCCTGTCAGAACTGGAATTTTGGTTGTAAGCAGGATACAGAATTGCAATTTGAAATTTAATGCAAGGAAGTAGAATTAAAATTCATTGATATTCAGAAAAGAAATTCATATGACTGTAATTCATCTTTGTAAGTTTTGAAAAAAGTAAAAAAAAAAAACCTAGACGACAGATAGATAGACAACAGCCAAAGCATGTCGCTTATAAGTCTGCATGTTCTGCGTGTCTCTGTGTGAATGAATGCCGTTGTTTCGTCTACAACACAAATTCAAACACACATGACGTTCACTGTTATATGAACTTTCTTCAACATTTCTTTTGGGAAAACACGACAAACCGCCAAAATAACACAGTGATAAACCTATGCGTGAACTGATATTAGGCTAATATTGTAGATCTACCGTTGTGTTGGGTTTTGCTCCGTATGATGCTAAGTAGCAGATCAGTGGGCTTGCTGCAATTGAATATAGTGAACAATTACTTTGAACGATGACTTTTATAATTGTCTTAATGTTCAAGATATTTATATCTTAATATCTCCCACATTGTCACGCTGAAATGATAGTTAGATTCATAATGAAAGTGAAAATGCCACTGGTTAATTAAGCACAAAGAGATGTGAGAAAGGTAGCATGTATCCGTAAACAGGCTAAGAGACGTTCTTTGTTCCAAACGAAACCTAAAATACTATGTGGAGGACGCAAGATAATTTAATAATTATAATATGACTGCGTGGTGAACATATGAACATAGCACATATTTAAACAACTATCGCTTTGTGTTGTTGGCCAGATAATATGACAGAGAAAAGAAAAACAGACATACATTTTGGCTGTATTATTTGTGTCCCCTTCAAAAATTGCTCTTAAGAAATTTTATTGTCCCCCCCCAACTGTCAGATGAAATTTACGCAGATAGATAGATAGATAGATAGATAGATAGATAGATAGATAGATAGATAGATAGATAGATAGATAGATAGATAGATAGATCTCTCATACTCTTCTGAATGTTGCACAGTGGTATACTACGGTACTTTGAGATGGTACTGAAATTCATGTAGATGTCCATGTGTAGTTGCATTTTTTTGTTAGTTTGCGCAGGGTTTTTTGAGAGCTCTGCACTTATAATCAACCATGTTTCAATACCTTGGAAGTGCCAAGGTGCATAACTTTCACAACTTCCCAGCTAACCAATCAGATCAGAGCTTGTTGTTTTGTTTCTCTTGTCATGTTATGTGACGTTTAGTGAGTAGAGTGTGAGTTTACAGTCTGAGATACCAAAAAAAAGCGTTCTTCTCTCCGCACTGAAATTCCTGACCTCTAGAGCAGCGGGGGTTGAGATCGATGTTGCTGACCCAAATAGATTTTGTCACCTCCCCGTTCCCACCTCCTCCTCCCAGGCACAGAGCTCTCTGCCATCAGGGACACTGGGCTAATGGGTCAGAATTTGACATAGGAAATACACAGAGAATCTCCAGCCAGATCCCATCTGGAGGACCTTATGATATCTTCACCTTCATCAGGACACGCATGAGCATGCAGAGCTTTGAATGAAGGAGCCATGCATGAGTTAAATCTCATTCTCGTTCTCTTCTCGTATTTTTTCTTGCCATTCAGGCTATGTCTACATTTTCAGATACATACTGTACAATCTGGATACATTCCAAAAGTTTCCCGTCCACACTGGAATGTAGGAAAACGCTAAAGTCATCTTACTGCACATACGTAAAATGTACTAAAAGCTCACTGAGATGGTACAGAGAAACTACAGTAGGCATAATAAAATTCTTATGCTATTCTTCTGGCATGATAATTTTTTTTTAAGCAAAATATCTGTCTATTTCGTAAAGTGAAGTGACATGTGACATGTGGCCAAGTATGGTGACCCATACTCTGAATTTGTGCTCTGCACACACAGCAGTGAAGACACACACCATGAACACACACCCGGAGCAGTGGGCAGCCATTGCTGCGGCGCCCGGGGAGCAGTTGGGGGTACGGTGCCTTGCTCAAGGGTCTCACCTCAGTCGTGGTATTGAGGGTGGGGAGAGCGCTGGATATTCACTCCCCTCACCGACAATCCCTATCAGACCTGAGACTCGAACCCATGACCTTTGGGTTACAAGTCCGACTCTCTATCCATTAGGCCACTAAAACGCAATTGTTAAATTTTCAAATTTATCTATTTGGGAGAGCATCTTCAAAAAGCTGTTTTTCGCAGGTCAAAAACACAATTACCCTCATGTTTTGTACAAAGTATCATGCATCTTTAGCAACACTGTGAAAGTGAATAGCATAAACCGGTCTAAACTAGTGTTATCGGTACCAGCATTTCCCCTTAGCATTTTGAGCGCTGTTGAGCACAGTTTTTATACATTTTTCTTATCTGTTAAAACATTGTAAGATCCACCCTACACTTCTTTTCTTATCTCATTTACAGGTGCTCTCCTACCCCTTCTCATCCTGGAGTCTCCTAAGTACTCCTCAACATTTTTACCACAGTCACTTCACCAATTAAACTGCAGGCGTTGCTTATGCAAGAGATAATTCTCTTTGTAAGGGTGGTCAACTGCCAACTAGTCTACATCTTTTGACTTTATCTCTCGTGGTGGAATTCTGCCAATTGATGGACAAACCTTTCTCATAGGCAAAATGAAACATTGTATCAAAAACAATCAACAGAGACAAGAAGCCTTCACATGACACCCTTAATAATGATCTTATTCATTTTACATCCTCCTGTTGTCTGGTGGAAAACTACCAGCAAAATATGCTTAGTGGCCAAGCTAACTTCTCAGATACATCTGACCCTTACAGTCACGTGGGCCAAGAGGCCTCAAAACACTTCTGGCTTTTATAGTAAGCAAGCTAATTCTACAGTTGTTTTCTATGAGATAGATAAAATACTCTGTCATGAACAGCGCTTCAAATACATGTAAATAGACATCTTTGACGCTCTTCACTGAGTGCTTACACAGATACACATGAAGTTCCCATGGGGAAATGCTGGTATCGTCACAAAAAAAATTTCAGTACTGACTTGGTACAGAAGTTTTAATAACACTAGTACAAATGTAGATATCTATGTGTCACATGACTAAACAAGAATACCTCTGTTTACACAGTCCATACTACAATGCAAAAAAATGCAGTTTTCAAATGTATCTATTTGGGAGAGCATCTTCAAAAAGCTGTTTTTCGCAGGACAAAAACGCTGCCACTGCATAATTTGGTCTGTTTACAGTGTCCGACTGCAGTTTCTCGTAGCATTATTTAGGAAATGTATCTACTTGGGAGAGCGTTTTCAAAAAGCTTCATTTTTTGCTGAACAAAAACGCCATCTCAATGTGGACGATAGGCCAATGTGTTGAGATTAGTGTAGACGTAGCCTCATTTTCTTTTCCCCCTCTATCTCACACCGGCTTTGGGCTGCAACAGTGTTCACTGAATGAAGTTGGTGTGTGTATTTGTGTGGGACTTGTGTGGAAACCGTATTATTTGGTTTATGGACTTTCAAAACGGCCCATCAAATGACATATCAATGAAAATCCACTCTCTTGGTTAGAGACGTCATCTCATTGAAGCGATGATGGAGATACAGAGAGATGCTGTGTCCTGGAACGCCTCCTCCTCATTGTGTTTCATTACTTAGTCTCTCCAAGTAGCACTAAGTGATTTTTTCGAATGCACCGCCACAGGCTCTTTATCCCAATGAAGGTTTTTTTTCTCCCTCCTCCTTTAAATGGCAGTGAACTACATCTACGCTTAAAACATATTCTTTAATCTTCTGTTATTTTACATACAAATTGCATCCTGGGCAATGCATTCATCATTGCGTATAGCCCCCTCTCTAGTGCTAAATGAAAAATGTATCATAAATGAATAATGGATTGCAGCATAGCATAATTTCTTTGTGGCCTGTTTACAGTATCCGGCTGCAGTTTCTCTCAGCTGTGGAACCGTCGTTTCGGAAAGTTCGAGAAGGGGAACGGAGCGCATCGATTGATGTCACTGGTATATGACGGTTTGAAGAACGTTCCTCAAGCGTCTTTGATTACATAGGGGCTTAATAGATTTGCATGAAGGGAAAAAAGTTCGCGGCCGAAGGAGACGTTTGAGACTCCCGAGACGTTTCAGATCAATTAACTTGTGGTATCTGAGGAAAGGCTCAGATAACGCAGCTAAAAGCCTCCAGATTTAGTATGAACTTTAGTTCTTTTTTTAGCTGCTGTCCCCTCGCTATCGCTCGCTGTGGTGCTGTCACTCCTGATGTATTATAAGAGGGACAAATCCCTCATGTAGATCCTGGTGGCCTGGATCACTGAGACTTATGGGAAGGCAGTGTTCGTCGCTCTTACTTTGTGTCTATACTATAAGAGGCTGATGACTTGTGTTGTAGCAGATTGAGGTTGTCTATGCTGGAGGCAACGACCAGTGGACTGAAAGCATGAGACTAGACTTAAAATCCCCAAATACTTTGCATATATATATATATATATATATATATATATATATATATATATATATATATATATATATATATATCCAGTAGCTTCAAATACCATAATATTGTTGCATGTTTAATAATATTTGCTGCGCAGCACTGGCTTTTTTTTTATAACTCTACTTTTAATAAAATTTTTTTTTGCTTAATAAGCCTTTTATATGACCAAGTTCTCTTGTGCTGTAAATTACTCACAAATCTTATGATAGTTTGATCATTTCCATTCAGTTTTCACAAAATATTAATTGTTTTCATGCCTTTTGCAAGACATTGCACCATTTTTCATCTTCAGAAAGATTAAAATCTGAATGTTTATTGTACTGGAATCCTACTGATATGTCACTTGCATATAAAATATATATTTTATATATATATAATATATAATAATAATAATAATAATAATAATAATAATAATAATAATATATATATATATATATATATATATATATATATATATATATATATATATATATATATATATATATATATATATATATATATATATATATATATATATATATATATATATATATATATATATATATATATTTAGTATTATTATTAGTTCTGTATGTGTTTGGACCAGGGCTGTCTTTATTATTTATCAGTCTTATCATTATTTTTATTATTTAACATCTTTATCATTTATTTTTTGTCATCATCTTTATCCTTTTTTATTATTTATCATTATCATTATTTTTATCAGTATATTTATCATGTAATTATACTTTTTTATTTATCATAATCTCTATCATTATCTATTTATTGTAATTTTATCTATAATTTTTATCATAATTTTTGTATTTTTTATTTATATATATATATATATATATATATATATATATATATATATATATATATATATATATATATATATATATATATATATATATATATATATATATATATATATATATATATATATATATATATATATATATATATATATATATATATATATATATATATATATATATATATATATATATATATATATATATATATATATATATATATATAATATATATATAATATATAATATAATATATAATATATCATATTTTTTTTTTTTTTTTTTTTTTTTTTTTATAATTTATCATTATTTTACCTTTTTATAGAAAACAGTTCTAGGGAACTTAATAGTCAAAATGAAAATTTCCACCAAAATCATAAATATGAATAAATATTCACAATTTTACTTAATTTTATATTGGTAGAAAAATCATTTTGAGTGTTGGGTATACCGCCCAGCACCGGAGTTCCTGCGATTCCCGTTCAGCCCAGAACCTCCATCTGTGTGTGTAAGTGCTCTAATGATAGACTCTGCTATCTGGAGGATTGACGACAAGAGGGTGCGTTCACACTTCACGGATCTCCTCTCCGGAATTCTTCTCCACATGTGCACTAAGGTAAACGAACGACGCCCTCCCCCAAACACAAGGGAAGTCTGCCACTTGTTTCTGCCTCTCTCTGCTTCACCATCCAGAATATTCCCGTAAGCCCTGGAGGGAAACGCATGGCTGGCCTGAGCATAGGCGGCTCCTCTGTCGTCATGACGTGTGCCGTGTGTTTGGCGGCCCAAAGTGCATCCGCTTTCCTCTGAGACGGCCTGGTACAGATGGGAACTGCTGGACCGCAGCAGCTCATGTCATGATGCACCTTTGAATTCACAGATGAGTGAAACACATGGTTAAATACGAGTCTCTACAGACAGAACGACTAGAACGCACGGCCCCTTTGTTTGTAGTATAAACAGAAATCAGTATTAATACCCTGAATGTAATAAACTTAGAATTAGTTAATAATTGTAGTGTAATGTCAGCAGACAGGGACAATCAGAAGTCATCAGTCTCATGTTAAAGGTCACATGCTGTGTTAAATTAGCTGGACGTTGATGATAACATGACCAGTGTCCAGTGTGGACACTGCGCTGATCTGGCAGAAGTGTTTTTGAAATGGAAAGAGTGGAATTATTTTGGCAGTGTTTGAAATGGTAGCATGCTTCAAACTACACAGTGTACCATAAAATACTTTGCAGTGATAAACCTTAGCACGTTACATTGTTGCTGTGTACTTGGAACGAAAAGAGCCAAAATAATTTGGCTGTCAGTGCAGGATATATTGTGCACTTCCAGCTCTTTTTCTTTAAATAGTATGTAGGGAAACCGTATGCAACAAAAAGAGCAGAATTATTTTTACTGTTATTTACTAGTATACTAGCGTACTGCTCAGTATGGTATATATTGTGGACTGCCAGATGATATTTTTTCAAAAATTGTATGCAGGACAACAGTAAATGCTAAATGCTTGCGTGAAGTAGTATGCTACTATTTGTTGCATGTTTAATAGCATGCTACATTGTTGCCAACTTTCAGAAGTGTACTTGGAAGGAAAAGAGAAGAATTATTTGGCTGTTGTTTATACATGCATACTGCACAGTGTATATTGTATACTGCCAGCAGGCTAATTACAGTTAACAAAAACCATAAGAAGAGACAGAACTATACTGACTAAATGACAAACACAAAATTACTATAAAACTTTAACTAAACTTAAAATGAAAACAGAAAATATAATTAAAAAAACTAATTTAAAATATTAATAAAAAGAATCACAATGATACTAAACACTGACTGTCAGATGTTTTAGAACAGCAGTGTGTGGGATGTTGTCAAATATCAAGCTATATTGTTGTCACATGACCACATGGAGTTGCATGTTTAATTCAGCAAGTGGATGATGCAAAATAACTACTTTGAGAGATGATAATTGGATAGCATTTTTTTGTAAGAACTCACATTTCTAATTGCATAATGAATTAAGAAATTAATGTAAAATGGAGTTGATTTGTCGCAAAGATAAAGTCAAGTGCAGTGCACTATGGGAAACAGTTCTGTGCAATTTTTTGTTCTCTGCACATGCAGTAGGTCATCTGTGTGTAATATACATGCTGTATACTGCTAAAATAGTACAAGTAGTATGCCATTTTCAACACATGTAGCCTTAGTCGTCTTTGGTTTTCAGTTGTTTTAAGGCGCTACAGCATATTCAATGCAGGTTCATCAGTAATTGACCAATCAAAAGGGCTTGAGATTCCTGCTCGATATGTTGACGTTTGTTGGATTGACGGCATGTAGTGATGGAGTGGGATTGTCTTCTATCTCTTGTTGGGCCACTCATCTATCATGAAGCAGTTGGCCGTGTTGTGTTTGTGTGGTAATGAGTGAAGTGACATTTACCTAGAGCTCACTGACCAGACGCCTCTGCGATCCCCCAACTGTCACATTTATCTCTGCTTCTCTGTCGATGGCTGATGTTACAGAGATGAAAAAAATATATACATGTATATACTTTATTCTTCAACATCAGCCATAGACAGAGAAGTAGAGGTGTGTGTGTGTGTGTGTGTGTATATAACACATGCACAGCTTGCCTGATATTTGCATGCATAAATTACAGGAACCTACAAAAAGGGACGTCCCATAGTAAATCTAAACAAATGTACCATGTTTACTCTCAGCTTTGACTTTAAACAGTGATTTCCGAGTATATGGAGTTTGTTTCCCGGCGTACCTGCTCAGAATATGAGATGAGAGTCAAAATGTGTGAAGCGCTGGTGTTTGAAGGGAAGGCTTTAGACATGTGGGCAGTGTAGCATCAAATAGATTGTGTTTCCTCCCATGTAAACGGCTAATGTGTGTCGGCCGCTCTGACACAGAGGAATGTACTGAATTTGCTGCAAGGGCTTTACTGCCGTTCAGAGAGACGCGGCTGGAAACGGTCTGCCGTCGTTCCCCCCTACACCTTTTGCTCATCATACAACCGCACACACAATCTCTCTCTTTCCAAACTCCCTGAGCTCCTGCCATGGGCGGCTGTTGAATAGTGCTGCTCAGATTGGTGTGGACTCTGAGGAGGAGTTTTTATTGGCTGTGGGAAAAGAGATGACTGCTCAAGCATTGAAATGCTTTTACACACAGACACACACACACACACACACACACACACACACGCAAAAGCTTATCCTACGTTAGAACCAGCAGCTCTTTGCGTGAACAATCTTTTACCTCTCTAACAAAACCTTGTGAGCTCCCTTGCTGTCTACTACCTACACAGGCAGCTGCCTTCTAAGGGAGCACCCTAACTGAAATGCAACCTCATATGGGACTGATTTGGCAACTCATACACGCTATACAAAAAGTTTTACTAAGGGGGCGTGTTCTGGTGCCAAAGTGATGTCAATGCATACCATCTATGCAAATTAATATTTTTTTTTTTAGCATTTTATAGAAATTTTTATTTTCGTTTCTATTAAAATTTTAAGTGGGCGATTATGGCAAAAATATATCACGATTTTTTTTCCAGAAAAACACAATTCACGATTTTAACACTATTTTTTCATGTTGGTTTTACTTTTTTGCAAGTGACTGAGCAATACAGCCAAACTTATTTCCCTTTTTAAAAAATGTACCTTTAAAAGGTAAAAAAAAAAAATCTTTATTTCATTATTTTATCTTTGTAATTAAAAATAACAAAGATGCACATTACAAATACAATATAATATACAAATGAAAGAAACAGTGCTTTATTTTTTCACAGTAGTTGTATTTAACAGTATTTAAGTAGGACAAATGTAAAAATAAAACTACATTGACTTCTGTATAAATTATATATACACAGATTCTAGCTACTGATATATAGTAAAGAGCAGTGATTTTCTCTTTGTCTTTTGTTTTGTTTTTAATAACATTAATGACAAGCGGCAGCAGGTTTATTAGGCTGCTGTCACTTTAAGACCTCATGCACGGATCTAATATACAGACACGCATCCAATTTTCTCCCAACTGTTTACGTTCGCTTAAGACATAACCGACTGTGTATATGTGAACCTGTGTGTATTTGACAGTTTAAGCGCAAGAAGATGTGAAAGAGAACTTATTTCAGTACTCGCACACTGTTTGACAGGCCTTTAGTGTGCGCGGGCATGTGTATGTACATCACGTTGTTCAGTATATTGGGACAAAGGCTCCAGAACTGCAACTAATAGAATGCACTGTAGCACGATACTATGATATTTCTTCTAAAGCAGATCGCTGAGACATGTATTGTTCCATGATCAAAAAGCGTGATATCACACACCCTTAATTTATCCCACAATCCCAGAATGTATTGTGATGGAATTTTTTTTTTGTCATATAGTCTGTTTCAATGCATATTGGGATTGTCTTGTCTGAGTATATGGAGTGTGGCCTTAGCGCAAGGTATCTTAGATTATAAAACATCATTATTATGCTGCCTACCTTTTTCGCATCAGGAGTGCAACTGCGATGCCTTAAAATTCTCTCTAGATAGGCAGCGCATTAGGTTTTGACAGAGCTGTTGTGTTGCTTGAAGATTTGGAAATACATACACAGGAATATTAAGAAAACGCTTCAGATGTTTGCTAAGGCCGTGGCCTTTTTAAACTACTTCTTGATGTGGAATAAGTTTGAACGTGTTCCTCAAGAGATTTTTATGTTGTTCCGACGTTCCCAAAGTTCTGCAACCTCGCAAGTTCCCTTTTCATCCTCGTTTTAACCGTACCTCGCTGACGTGGGCCATATTCCCAATCACGGCGCTCTAGATACATTTATTTTTGTCTCGGATGAGGAATATCTCTTTCTGTCGCACATGTGCGTGCATTGGGTAGGAATAAAAGAATTTTTCGCTCTGACAGGTGGCTCTAGCTGGTGTCGCCGAGCTCTCAGGGGCCCTCCGGAGATCAGGTAATTGCAAGGGGTTGGACCTGGTTCGGTGTCACACAGGTGGCATGAAACACAGCCGCTCCGCTCACCTGAAATATTCACGTTCCTCCAGCAGCTCGGCTTTGATCTCCCCTTGCAATCAACAGGGGAGCGGCGGGAGGGGCGCGGGAGGAAGAGAAACAGCACAAACAACAGGAAAAAGGAGCACACCTGAGAAACAAACAGATTGACATTTCTTAAGAGAGAATAAACAATGGCAGGTTATCCGTGTTATCCGCTGCTTGCCATTTTTCACCCCCACCTCCGTCGATTTCTTCTGGAAAGTGGGCCAGTGTTTCTGTTTTTGTGTGCGTGTCGTCGAGACTTTGCGGAGGTAAACTCCTGCTCGACTGATTTGGTGCCGTTTGTTATGGATTGTCAAGTCACTGGCCCCCATTTATATCGCTCTTTTTAACACACTTATATTTACTCTACAATAAATTTTACCAAGACACTTCCCCCTCTTTTTTTTTTTTTTAAAGCCGCACAGTGAATTTTTCAGTGGTCTTTGCGTTCTTGACTGTTGCTTAATAAACCACAGAGTGTCAGAATAAACAAACAAATACCAGAAACCATCACTTATTCTGTGAAAGCTGCAAAAGTTCATCCAGGCCACTTGTGCTTTATTTTTTTCATTTCATGCCAGTAAATGCACGACCATAAAGTCGGCGGTTGGGTGAGATAATGGCTGGTCTGATTGTAACCACAGAGTGGAGTGTGAAAAGAACAATGAGCCATTATGATGATGATAAATAATCTGGACTCATTTGGACGTTCATTTAGACGTACGTTTGCATAAAGCGGTTTGCTGCACTAATTGGAAGCAAATTTAAATCATGAATTTTAAAGAACGAACTAGTATGAGCGATAAAAGGATGAAGAAAGTGCTGAATAGAAAGGATAAATACCTGTTTGATTACTGAGTTAGAAAAAAAGAATCGCATATCCTATAGTATAAGATGTGACTAGTCTCATCACAGGTCAGGATATTTACTTAGATTAATGCTTTGATATTTGTTGATGGCATCATTTTTTTTTTATTATTGTTAAAGAACTGTAATATTAGGATACATTTTCCTATCCCAATTTAAATGTCTTAAAATTTAAATGCATTATTTGACAAAATTGCAAAAGTAATGATTGTTATCAGGCAGTTTTCTTGTCTGCTATCTGTGTTTTCTGTATTCTGTGTTTTTTGGTGGAATAAACCTAGGAACTTACACTCGTCTCTACAGTTAAGCTGGAATTGGAGAACATACTTTAACATCCAGAAAAAATACACACTTCATCCTTAATGTGCAGAGACAACTGTAAGTAAGCCTCTGGAGTACAGGGCACCGCTGGAGCTGCAGGGAGGACAGGGAAATTCTGGTTAGCTTTAAACATTTTACACTTTATACATTTAAAAATAAGACATCTCTTTGTGTGTATCTTTTTGTGTGTAATTAACTAAAACTGGACAGTGCATTTCTAGTGCATGAAACTGGATCAGGAGATTAAGAGTTGTTTTGTGTTTTTGAGTAAAGAGAAAGATGTGTTAGTATTTAATGTTTAGTTATGTTGCATATTTAGAGGATTTGTGCTTCTTTTTCTGGTTGCAAAAACCATACATACAGTAAAAGAAGTTTTATTTAGTATTATTATTATTATTATTATTATTATTATTATTATTTAAGATTATGCAATTTAATTAATAGTAAAATTCAATCAAATTGAATTGAATAATATCCTTATGGATTTTAATTGAATAATTTAACAATCTTTAATCAATTATTCAAATAAAATATGCAAGGATTATTCAATTCAATTTGATGGAATTTTACTATGAATTAAATAACTATTAATTGAATTAATAACTATTAACTATTAATTAATTACGATTAATTGAATAAATCAAAAAAAAAAAAAGTGCTTACTTTTTTTGAGTGCATGCCAACATATGCTGTGCTCACTATTTTTTCTTTTTTAATTTTTTTTACTGATGCTGTTAAGATTAATTGGATCAACAGGAGTGCATTATTTCCAGGTGAAATTCACAGAATAAGTCAAATGAAATGGATTTGACCTTGTCAAAATTAATTTGAATTTTATGTTCTTTATTGTCGTCTATGGTTCCATGATGAATCCTTAACATTCATGGAAACTTTCCATTGCACAAAAGGTTCCTCAGATTTTTTAAATGTTTTTTTAAGAAAAAATGGTTCTTTTTAGAACTGTTCACTAATGGGGTTCCAATACCGCTTCTTCTATGGCTTCACTGTGAAAGCAACCTTTGGAACCTTTATAGCGTAATTTCAGATAAGTGTATTCATCTGTGTGGAAATGTGTCATAATTTTAAATTAAAACAACTTTTTTTTTTTTCAGTTTTGCAGTTCTGTTTGGTGCAGAAATTACTCTCCTATAAAAATAATTTGCTCAAATGTAGCTCTTACTATGAGCAGTAGGTGGACCGTTTTTCAATCCTTTAAATGACCAGGGGTCTCAACAGTGGCTCTATAATGAGTCAATATTTTCGGTCCCCTGCTGAGGAGCAACTTTGGTTTAAAACCTTCTGATAGATGGCTGAGGGGTTTTATTCCAAAACAACAGCACTGCCTGTACTTCTTCTTTTCAAATGTGTACAGAGCAGAAACTCAGCGTGCCGTCTGTTCCGAACTGTGTTTTTCCCGACAGATGAAGCGGTTCCGAACATAAAGTTTGGTTTAGACAAGGTGTTGACGGATTGAGGCCTGCTAGGTGCTAAAACTCCTAAATGAAGTGCAGCGTGACAACTAATTCCTGACGACGTGAGTCACACCTTCCCGATCATTGTAACTCTCGTGCTCATCTTAAGAGCTTCCGTGTTGTCTGCGGAGAGCCGGCTGATGGTTTGGGATTAATTATTCGGAATCATTTCCCAGCCTCTGCTGGCAGGTTTAGAAAGGTGTCAAGATGTGATATTCAGAGACGGTGACCGCTAAATTCACACCATAACACAGTATTTTAACTCTGTGATGTTCATTCAGTGTTGTGCACTGTTCCTGATTAGAAAGGAATATCACATTTTACAGTGTGATTAATTAGTTTAATTGACAGATTCCTGATGTACATCTTCTGATGTCACCATTAATTACAAACGATTTGCTGGACTTTGTAATATGTGTGACTCTTGTGCACTGCGTGATCAATACATTTCAGTGCACAGTGGTTGATTTTTTTCATAGCTTGAGAGACTTAATGGAGGTTTTGGTTATGTTTCAACTATATCTCAGATTTTTCTTCCACAGTTTCTTTGGTGGAACAAATTAGAAGTAAGTGTATCATTTTTTAGAAATGCAGTAAAAGAATTGATCTATAAAATGAATATGGATACACTCTTAGAAGAAAAGGTTCTATATTGAACCTTAAAGGGTTCTGTCGGTCGCTTTATATATAGAATCTTTTACGGGTTCCTATCATGGGTTTGTTTTATCGATTTAGTTTTAATTCATTTTTTTAATTTTGATTACATGTTATGAATTAAAGGATTAGTTCAGTTCAGAATTAGAATTTCCTGATAATTGACTCACCCCCATGTCATCCAAGATGTTCATGTCTTTCTTTCTTCAGTCGAAAAGAAATGAAGGTTTTTGAGGAAAACATTCCAGGGCTTTTCTCCATATAGTGGACTTCAACAGTTATCAATGGGTTGAAGGTCCAAATTACAGTTTCAGTGCAGCTTCAAAGAGCTCTACATGATCCCAGATGAGGAATAAGAGTCTTATCTAGTTAAATGATTGGTCACTTTAAAAAAAAAAAAAGAAAAAAAAAAAAAAGATATACCTTACGATGTGCCACACATTATGTAATCATGTTACAAAGGTCACGCATGATGTAGGCGGAAGTACAGATCCGGTGTCTACAAAGTGAATGTGCAAAGACTAAGACAAATGACCTTTACAAAAAAAAGATAAAACAAAGATGTCGGATGATTTTGAAGTTGGAGGAGAAAATGATGTTTTTTGGCCTACCACAGTACTTCCGCCTACGTCACGTGTGACCTTTCCATCGTGATTATGTAATGTGTAATGCAAGACGAGCATTTGTGGTGAAAAAGTATAAAAAAAATTTATTTTATTTTTTAGAAAATGACAGAAAGTATTCATGAAAGTATCAATCAATCATTAAGAATATTTTTCCTTAAATAGAAGCTTTTGGCATAAAGGATCTTTAAAATTGAGTCAAAGTCCCCTATGGGACCTTATCTTTTTTTTTCTATGAGTGTAGGGGCTCAGATCATTTAAAGAGAATTGAGTGAGTTCATATTGAAATCTCTGACTTTTGTTTCGTCAAATCTGAGCACAGTTTGAGACATTGTTGATGACTTCGAGGAGACACATATGAGGTTACTGTACACTACTTTGTCTCAAAGCTTTCTAGAAGAAGCAGCCGAGATATTACAAAGATCTCATTTGTGATTTTGCTCTCCTACGGGTAAACAAATGAAACCAGCAGAGCTGAAGTAAATGGCAGCTCTGAGCACGTCCAGCAGTCCACTTTCCTCTTTCCTGTCCAAGTCAGGGCAGATAACGGCTCATCTTCCATCTCTGCCATGGACACCCGCCAGAAACGGTCCTATCCTGGATCTCTCCCAAACAAAAAAAAAGAAAAGAAAGAGCCGAGAGAAGTGCTGTTGTTTTTGTCCGTGTCGTGGGGTTTGAGGGGGTGGGGTTGGTGCCAGTATTAATGCGGGGGCCAGACTAGACTCCAGCGATGGGCCGTATTGATTGTGTTGATTTGATTCATTGATCGATCTCTCCTCTCGAATGTGGCGTCTGAGAAGCGGCACTAATCTGAAACAGCTAAGGACAAATCTTCTGCCTTACACACAAACGGAGGAGATAAGAAAACGTATGAAAAGAAACTGCACTTATCTAAATCATAGACTAGCCCTTCTGCTGTCCCTCGCAGTGGCCAGCGTGTGTGTGTGTGTTGGATGCATGGTGATTGGACCTTCTCTTTCTACACTGATGTTTATATTTGTGTGATTCTCTGTGTTGTGAAGATATTTTTCTTGGATAATGTGCATGTAGATGCATTTTTTTGTACAGCTTACATGCCACTGTGGGTATCTGTAGATATGATTTGCATACTATGCATGCAGGTTTGCTTATCAGCATGCTTAAGTAATGATTCTATAGTAGATGTATAAAGTGCATGCAGTGTTGCACATCTGCATGCATGCATGAGTATTGATCTACTATCATTTGTATAATATGCATGCTGTGTTGCATATATGCATGCATATGTAATGGTCATGTAGATGTTATTTTTGCATGTTTGCACCAACGAGTAATGATCCTGTAGGTATTTTTGCTTAATGTGCATGCAGGGTTGCATATCTGCATACATAGGTAATACACAAGTCTGTTTAAATCTTGTTTTGTTTCTGTGAGTGTGTGTTGGATTCATGGTTGTATTATTCTCATTCTACACTGATGTTTGTATTTCTGTTTACTCTGTGTGTCATTGCTCTTTAGATGGTTGTATAACGTGCATGTAGGGTTGCATATCTACATGCATAGGTAATGGTCCCCGTCTGAGTGAATCTTTTGTGTGTTTTTTTATGAGCGTGTGTGTGTGTGTGTGTGCAGCAGGGGTTTAGAGGCAGCGCAATCACCAGGCAGAACAGAGTGGATCTATAAATTGATGGAATTCAAAGCCTGCAGCATCGATTACCATTATAACAAACAGCCAAGCCCAGAACGTCTGATTATTTTTAGACAAAGATTCTGTGCTCTCAGCAGCAATTCTGCTGATGCTGTCACACTCGCAGACATCTGCCTATGATTGCAATTAGATGGGATACAAAAAGAAAAATAATACCTCCATCTGCATTTTTTCCCCCTTGTTTCCCACAACCACCCACTTTTTTTTTTTTCAGTTCATTTCTGCTGGTCAAAACACTCTGGCTCACTGGTTGAGAACTCTCTTGCTTTTCCCACATGTCAACTTCCTCTCTTCCCTGCCGTCATCAGCGAGAGGTGCCATAGATTCTGTGGTAATCGATGGTAAAGATTTTTTCGAGCTCTATAGTGAATCTGAAGGTTATATCTTTGTATTCTAACAGTCTGTGTATTTACTGTACACTTTTTCATTTGTGGCCCTTCATTGCTTGTCTGGTTATTGTGGACGACAAGCTCTCAGATGCGATTTAGTTAACCCCTAGTTATCTGTTTTCTTTTTGGTGCTTTTATATATCTCAGTCCCTCGTAGACGTTCGGTTCAATGTCAAGTTCAACCGTCTGCTTTTTCTCGCCTCCTTTGCATATCCAAATGGGCGGCTCTATGGAGTTGGTCCACTGCACGTGAACATTAACGCCTCAGCCAATCAATTTTCCTCACTGGATGCTGGCCTCAGCAGGGCTGGTTTACCTTAGCCCCGCCCCTGAGTGGTTCCGCCCGCCCCCCTGACATCGGCAAAGCTAACTCATCAATTACAGATGGATGTTTGACTGGCACAGGCGTAATGACAGGGACTCAATATTGACCCAGCTGCCCACCACATCCTGAAAATACAGGCCTGATTGCCTTTTCCGTACCCTTAAAACGTCGAACATTTGACTGAAGATGTCTTCTTTTTACAAACACGTGTGGCTTTTTTTTCAATAATGTTCAATAGTGACATTTCTTTGTGGTTTCCTGGAACAAGGATGTGATTTAAAGGGCTAGTTCACCCAAAAAAGAATTTTCTGTCATCTTTTACTCATCCTCATGTCGTTCCAAACCTATATGACTTTTGCTTTTAGAGAACACAAAAGGTCAAATTTTGAAGTGTGCTTGAACTAAAGATTTTCAGAGAATACTAACTTAAATTTGGTCCGTTCTTCACACATTATATTAGTATTGACTTGAAGATGTGTAATATATCATACAAAATGTATTTACTTTTTTAATGCTTTCTTTAGCTTTAAAAATCATCCACTTATTCTGTTACTCTTGTGTTTCACAGAACAATGAAAGTCATACAGGTTTGGGACATCATGGTAAATGATGACATAATTTTTATTTTTGGCATGAAGAAACTTTATTTATGGAGTAACAAAGAAAGAAATGCTGGATTTGAACTTGCCCTAATCTCCATCCAATAATATTGGGCTTTTGTGGCCACCATTTTGTGTGTTGAAACCTTTAAGCAATGAGGATGATGATGATGAGGATGATGATGAGGATGATGATGATGATGATGATAATAATGAATTATTATTGTTGTTGTTATTAATCAACAAAATAAAATAATGATAATTATTATTTTGTTAATATTAATAATTACAATAATAATAATTAGTTATAAATATAAAAATAATTATTTTATTGTTGTTGTTGTATTTTTTATTTTTGCGTTCTCAAAATATGCAAACATTATTAGGATGATTATTATTATATTTATAATAATAATAATAATAATAATAATAATAATAATAATAATTATTATTATTATTATTATTATTATTATTATTATGTGAATTACAATAATAATAATAAATAGTTCAATAATAATAAATAATAATAAATAAAATAATAATTAATATATATTTTATTTTATTATTGTTGTTGCTGTATTTTTTTTTACATATTCTCAAATTATGCAAACATTATTATATTTAATAATAATTTATTAATGGCACCAAAATATAATAATAATAATAATAATAATAATAATAACTAACTATTATTATTATTATTATTATTATTATTATTATTATTATTATTATTATTATTTTGTTATTATTATTAATAACAATAATAGTGAATAAAGTTATATATAAATAATTATTTTATTATTGTTGTTGCTGCTGTATTTTTTACATTCTCCAAATATGCAAACATTATTATTATTATTATTATTATTGTTATAAAAGAATGAAGTAAGAAATTAGAAATGGACCAAATATTAATTATGTCACCAAGAAAAAGGTTAAAAATAGATAAAACGAGTGGAACTGATTAGTGGAAAATGAGGCATTTTTAATGCTATGAGGACTGTTGTTTATCATGAAAGTTTTCCGAGCGTAACCCAAAGCTAGTTTAGATCGCTCGTGTCAGACCACAGTTCATGCTTCTTATGAGTACTGTAATTTTCCTGCTTGGAACGACATTGACTAACATGGATCATCACCTGCTGAGCACGCTTGCATTAACAGACGTCTCGGAGCCTCAGTGCATCATGGGTAGCAGAGAAATGAGGAAGAAAAAGGGCTTTTGGCAAACGCAGCTGTAGCATCAGGTGGGTCTGATGGCTGTCTGAGCACAAATGAACAAACATTTAAAAAAAACAACAGAAGTGAAGCGTGCTGCAGTTTGTTCTTGAAAGGTGAGAGTGAGCAGGTTTATTTCCAGCTCCTGCTGATATCGTGTCTCTGTAGACGATGGAGGGAGCAAAGATGCTGTTTGTGATATGTCAGATGTCAAAACTATTAATAAAAAAGCTTTTCTTTTATATACTCCTACTGTTAGTGTTGCTAAAAGTTAAGCACAAGTTTCTGTAAATGCTTCTTAGCGGTGAAGTTTGTGCTCAGCCAATTAGCAGTGTTTGCTTCAGCATTGCTGTTGTTCACATTTGAGAGTTTGTTCAAATCCTTAATCATAAGTACTAAACTTCAGTGTATAACTCATCCTGCAATATTTCTGCTACAGATGTTGCTCAAATAATGCAGTTTTTTTGGCGTATCAATACTTTTTCTGATTTTTGCCTGGTAGAGGAAGTGGACTTTTAATTTGGACCACTAAATAACAAACCACATAGCACTAACACACTAAGAAGTCACTCATAATAGCTTAGCGACCATTCAAAATGAAGGTTCTATGGTATGGCATCGATGGTTCCATGAAGAACCTTTAACATCCATGAAACTTTTCCATTCCACAAAAGGTTCTTTATAGTGAAAAAGGTTCTTTAGGTTATTAAAAGGTTCTTTACACTAAGAAAAACAAAAGATTCTTTTAAGAACTGGTGACTGAAAGGTTCTCTGGGAAATCAAAGATGGTTCTTATATGGCATCAATGCGAAAAAAAAACCTTTTGAAACCTTTATTTTTAAGAGTGTAACAAGTGACCCAGAAACACAAACCGGCTGTTCAGATCCTCAACATCACACATCCAGGCTCTAGTGAAGGAAACAATGAGTTTGTTTTCTTATATTCTTCAAAAAATATAAAAATCTAAGGATTTTATACATGTTGAGTGTTTGTAGACTCTAGTTACTTGAATGTTGCAGTATTTTATTATGTAGAATGTTTATGTATGTAAAGTAAGAAATCAGGGTTAGTTCACCCAAAAATGACATTTCTGTCATTAAGTACATGTCGTTCCAATCCCGTAAGACTATTGTTCATCTTTGAAACACAAATGAAGATATTTTTGATGAAATCCGAGAGCTTCTGGCCTCCCTAAACACAGCAATGTCATTACCAATTTCAAGGGTCAAAAAGGTAGTAAAGACATTAAAATATTCCATGTCAGTCTCTTACGCTGTTTACGTTGTAAACACAGTGCAGTGCTTCTGGAAGACAAGAGATTTTTGAATAAAGTTGTTATTTTTGTTTTGTTTTTGCGCATAAAAAGTATTCTCATCTTTTATAACATAAAGGTTAAACCACTGTAGTCACATGGACTATTTTAACAATGTCTTTACTACCTTTCTGGACCTCGAAAGGGGTAATAACATTGCAGTCTATAGGGAGGTCAGAAAGATTTCATCAAAAATATCTTAATTTGTGTTCTGAAGATGAACAAAGGTCTTACAGGTTTGGAACGACATGAGGATGAGTAATCAATGACAGAAATGTCATTTTTGGGTGAACTAAACCCTTTAAGAATGGAAACAAAGAAGGGCAACTGCTGGAAAAAAAAGAGCTAATGTTTAATTCCAAACACACAGTCCTACATATTTATTTAGAATTAGGGTCATGCCGTTTAGCTCACCTGCTCTTGTAGATGTACAACGCTTCTTACGCACTACAAAGTCATCTAATAGCACAAAGCTTGTTATTGGCTTGATACCATCAGCGTTTGATGGCTTTTCTAGATCTGTGAAGCACCACAAACTCATTGTTGACACTCAGATGTTTCTCCATCTAGACGTTCTCATCCAGACGTCAGTCAGATAGATTAGCAGTAGTCTGCTTACAGCTAATAGAGGTTAAATGAAGCATCTCAGGCCACGAAACTCTTCCTGGCCCTGAACAATTATGGCTTAATTGCACTCTGTAAATTAATTCTCTAAAAAAAAAAAAAAAAAAGCATTTAAATGTTTTTCATTGTACGTTGATCATAGTGTTTCTACTTTAGTGTCTTGCCAGCTGTGCAGAACTTGAGAAAATGATGCTGTCATGATGTTTTCAAAGCTCAGATACTCGTTGTTTTGTGCTGTACTGGTGTCTAAAGTCCCTCTGGAGGTCAAATAATCCACTTTACTATGTTGTTTATTAAACAAGTGTCCAAGTGTTAAACACAGACTGGCCATCCAGATCCTCCTCATCACACTTCTAGACTCCAACAAAGAGTTTGAAAAGCATCCAAGCAGTGGCGCAGAAAGCCGTGCCGTAAATCTGGGGCTGCGTTACAGCTTTTGTCCTCAGGAATTCTTCCTCTCCCATTAGATAATTTTCTAAATTGCCTTTAAGTAAGAGTACAGATTAATTAAAATATAGTAAATTTAATTTGATGTCATGTACAAATTTGGTACAGTAATTGAAAAGCCCTCTCCCTCATTTTTTTAGTTTTAGTTTGAACAGAAAGACCTTTGACTGTGAGAGAATGCAGAGAAGTTTTATATATTTAATATAAATTAAGTTTCTTATGCTCAACAAACATTTGATAAAAAAATACAGTAAAAACAGTAATATTGTGAAATATTAGTGCACTTTAAAATAGCAGTTTTCTATTTTAATATATTTTAAAATGTAATTTATTCCTTTGAGCAAAGCTGAATTTTTAGCATGTCACATGATCCTTAAAAAAATCATTCTAATATCTTCTCAAAAAACATTTCATATTATTATCAAAAAAGAATGTGTGTATGTATACAGTGCTCGGCGTAAATGAGTACACCCCATTTTAAACAATATCTCAATGCACAAAAACAACTTCCAAAATGCTGACAAGACTAAGTTTTATAAAACATCTGTTTAACTTATAAAAATAAGGTTAATAATATAACTTAGAGAACAAAATTTTCATTTTTTCTCAAATTAGGGTGATGCACAAATGAGTACACCCTCTGGAGCAAAGCTAAATTTTAGACTACAGATGTCTAATTTAACACAGATTCAACCACAGGTGAGTCTAATTATTCATTACACAGGTGTCCAGCAGACAGTTGACTATAAAAGGGTGTTAAAACCCCTTCCCATTTCATGCTGTCAGCAATGGCACCACATGGAAGAGAAATGTCACAAGACCTGAGAAAGATAATAATAGTTTTTGTTGTGGGATGTACTCATTTTTGCATCACCCTATTTTGAGTAAAACTGAAAAATGTGTAATCTAAGATAAATTATTAACCTTAATTTCATGTTATAAGTTAAACAGATGTTATAATAAACTTAGTCTTGTCAACATTTTGGGAATTGTTTTTGTGTTCATTGAGATATTGTTTAAAATGTTACTTTCCAAAGGGGGTGTACTCATTTACGCTGAGCACTGTATGACTGTATGTGTGTGTGTGTGTGTATATATATATATTTTTGATATATTTTGTTTAATAGCAGTACATAGCAATACTTTCTCATATTGATTTTGTTAGTGCTGACTTCTCTACAGTCGTCCATATTTCAGTCTTTCTGCTCACCAGGTCAACTGCATAAGATGGATATTGGTGAATATTCAGCGTTCCTGTGCATGTGCCATCTCTCTCTCCCCCTCTCTCTCTCTCTCTCTCTCTCTCTCTCCCCGTTCTTCCATGACTGTTGCAGAGGTATTGATTATTTTGGATTCTGATTATCTAAAAGGCCTTCTGCTACTGTAGGCATTGGATTTATTTTGGTTTAATTATTAATGGGGCTGAGCTTACAGTAAGCAGTCGCCTTCTATCAGATCATGACGGATTACATGGTTAATATTCAGCAGCATATATTTATTTATGTATGTACTAAGCTGTGTATGTGAGTGTTGGCAGGCCTCTCTAAAGCATCTCTCTCTCTTTCTCTTTGTCTGTGTAGAGGGAGCTAAATTCAGTGGCGGCACAACTAGCAGGCCGACAGGAAGAGAGCGAGGACTCCCATAAGCACCTGGTGGAACTGAGCCGTGAATTCAAGAAAAATGTCCCAGAGGTGAGTGGGAGAGCGAGAAATGGCTTGGTGTGTGTGCAAAAAGTCTTAAGGGAGACGTTCATCTAGTCAGTTTCGTGTTGATAGACCCTTTCAAGGTTTTACCTGAGATAGCAACCAAGTTGTTTCAGCTATTTTTTTTTTTTTGTCTTTTTGACCCTCATTTCCACCTCTGTTTGTCTGCTTTTCCCCTCATTTTCTGCCTTCCTTCTCATCTGAACTCCTCCTCTTCTCATAAGAACTTTTTGAGCCAATCACCTGATCCGTAAGAGTCATGTGACTAATTATTCTGGAGCAGTTGGAAAATGACATTATGACAACACTGATTGGCTGAATTTGGCACTAATGTATGTTGTGTAAATAAATTTGCCTAAATATTTATTTAAATTATGTACATATTTATTTACATGTACATTAATAATATTATATAACAGAAAATGTAGTATTTTTGTCTTGAAAGCAGTTATTTTTAAAGCAAAAACACGCTTCATTTAGATTTTTTCCCCCCAGAAAAGTAGAAAAAATATATTATGTCATTTTACTTTTGTCACTTATTTTTTTAGATATTTGGAATGGAAACAAGACAAAAATATTAAGTAAAAAAAGCATTTTTGCGGTGAATTCAAGATATATTTATTGCAATATAATCAAATATTATTGATGATATACATTACTGTTCAAAAGTTGAGGTCATTAAGATTTTTTTTAAAGGAAATTAATGATTTTATTCAGCCAGGATGCATTAAATTTACCAAAAATGGCATTTATAAAGTGAAAGTAAAAGTAAAAGTGACATTCCATTTAAAAAATGCTGTTCTTGAACTTTCTATTCATCAAAGAACCCTGAAACAACAACACGAAGCGGCACAGTCATTTTTTTTTTACATTGATAATAATAAAAATGTTTCTCTACATTGATAATAATAAAAATGTTTCTTGAGCAGCAAATCAGCATATTAGAATGATTTCTGAAGGATCATGTGACACTGAAGACTAGAGTAATGATGCTGAAAATTCAGCTTTGATCACAGAAATAAATTGCACTTTAAAATATATTCAAATAGAAAGCACTTTAAATTGTAATATATTTCACAATATTACTGTTTTTAATGTATTTTTTATGAAATAAATGCAGCCTTGGTGAGGAGAAGAGACTCTTTAAAAATCATTACATCGCCTCAGTTTCTCTGCTGTTGTCTCCACCCCTCTTGTTTGTCTCCGCCCCTTTCCACATTCTGTTCTCTTCTTTACTCCTACCCTTTTGGCTCCTCCCATTTTGTGCCTGCCCTCATTTCTCCACTTCCAGTATGAGCCATTGCTACTCTAGTTAATATTCCTGCACATGTGTCTAGTTTCTGTAGTTTCAGAACCCTCTCTCAGACTGTCACTCTGCATGTCTATTTCACTGAAGGCATACAAACCAATTCGTCCCTCCAGTTTCAGCACTAATAGTGTAACACAGAGTATCTGGTGTTTATTGACGTTACTTGTCACATCCAGCCTCATACCCAACAGAGCAGTCTGACATCAGCAGTTAAGCTTCCAGAACCTTCATCAAAACCCGAATAAAACCCCCCAGAAAATGAGCAGGCCGTTCCCATGGAGAGAAATCCTCTGCCGAATGTCTTTAAGTTCAAGTCCCTCTCCGTTTAAATTCCCGTCACTCTAATCTGGAGCTGCGCCTCCAATTCCTCTTCAGGTAAAGGTGACGACGGGAGAAATGCTTGTCACGCATCTCTCATTATACGCGCTTTGACATTTTACATTTTTCCTCGTTAGCGGCCTTTCCTTTTCAGAAGCTGCGTTTGAAGCTTCGACACGATCCACCGTCAGACCTCTCGACTCAGAAGCCGAACTCCTCGTTTGCTTTCCACTTGACACAAATGTCATCAGTGACAATCAGAATTTACAAGATTAGCAAATGTCTGGAGCGGATGGGGGCTCATGCTAGCCGTATCGTTACAGATTTTGGCGTATAATGAACATAAACAAAGCATCATTAATGGATTGACGGGAGAATCAGATGAGTTATTTGTGTTAATGGAGAAGTTATTAGTGTCTTCAGCAGAAAGTTCTGGGATCAGTGAAACATCTATAAACAACATATGTACATACTTTTGATTGCCAGTTTTTTTTTAAATTTTATTTTTGGATTTTCAATTTGACATACATATACAATAATGCACATACAATAGAAATCGATGAGGCTAAATTGTTTGCTGAGTTTAAAAGTGGAACTCATTCATTTGTATGGAAACTTGTTTCCACCACTAAATAAAAAAATAAAAAAAGGGTAATGGTGTCTTTGTCACAGTTCTGACTTTGCGTGATATAAAGTCAGAATTGTGAGATATAAAGTCAGAATTGTGAGATATAAAGTCAGAATTGTGAGATATAAAGTCAAAATTGTGAGATATAAAGTCAGAATTGTGAGATATAAAGTCAGAATTGCGAGTTATAAGAATTGAAATATATAAAGTCAGAATTGTGATATATAAAGTCAGAATTGTGAGTTATAAATTCAGAATTGTGAGGTATAAAGTCAGAATTGCGTGATATAAAGTCAGAATTGTGAGATATAAAGTCAGAATTGTGAGATATAAAGTCAGAATTGTGAGATATAAAGTCAGAATTGCGAGTTATAAGAATTGAAATATATAAAGTCAGAATTGTGATATATAAAGTCAGAATTGTGAGTTATAAATTCAGAATTGTGAGGTATAAAGTCAGAATTGCGTGATATAAAGTCAGAATTGTGAGATATAAAGTCAGAATTGTGAGATATAAAGTCAGAATTGTGAGATATAAAGTCAGAATTGCGAGTTATAAGAATTGAAATATATAAAGTCAGAATTGTGAGATATAAAGTCAGAATTGTGAGATATAAAGTCAGAATTGTGAGATATAAAGTCAGAATTGTGAGATATAAAGTCAGAATTGCGAGTTATAAGAATTGAAATATATAAAGTCAGAATTGTGAGATATAAAGTCAGAATTGTGAGATATAAAGTCAGAATTGTGAGATATAAAGTCAGAATTGTGAGATATAAAGTCAGAATTGCGAGTTATAAGAATTGAAATATATAAAGTCAGAATTGTGAGATATAAAGTCAGAATTGTGAGATATAAAGTCAGAATTGCGAGTTATAAGAATTGAAATATATAAAGTCAGAATTGTGAGATATAAAGTCAGAATTGCGAGTTATAAGAATTGAAATATATAAAGTCAGAATTGTGAGATATAAAGTCAGAATTGTGAGATATAAAGGCAGAATTGTGAGATATAAAGTCAGAATTGTGAGATATAAAGTCAGAATTTGCGAGTTATAAGAATTGAAATATATAAAGTCAGAATTGTGAGATATAAAGTCAGAATTGTGAGATATAAAGTCAGAATTGTGAGATATAAAGTCAGAATTGTGAGATATAAAGTCAGAATTGTGAGTTATAAAGTCAGAATTGCATGATTTAAAGTCAGAATTGTGATATATAAAGTCAGAATTGTAAGTTATAAAGTCAGAATTGTGAGGTATAAAGTCAGAATTGTGAGATATAAAGTCAGAATTGTGATATATAAAGTCAGAATTGTGAGTTATAAAGTCAGAATTGTGAGGTATAAAGTCAGAATTGTGAGATATAAAGGCAGAATTGTGAGTTATAAAGTCAGAATTGTGAGATATAAAGTCAGAATTGCATTATATAAAGTCAGAATTGTGAGATATAAAGTCAGAATTGCGAGTTATAAGAATTGAAATATATAAAGTCAGAATTGTGAGATATAAAGTCAGAATTGTGAGATATAAAGTCAGAATTGTGAGATATAAAGTCAGAATTGCGAGTTATAAGTATTGAAATATATAAAGTCAGAATTGTGAGATATAAAGGCAGAATTGTGAGTTATAAAGTCAGAATTGCATTATATAAAGTCAGAATTGTGAGATATAAAGTCAGAATTGTGAGATATAAAGTCAGAATTGTGAGATATAAAGTCAGAATTGCGAGTTATAAGAATTGAAATATATAAAGTCAGAATTGTGAGATATAAAGTCAGAATTGTGAGATATAAAGTCAGAATTGTGAGATATAAAGTCAGAATTGTGAGATATAAAGTCAGAATTGCGAGTTATAAGAATTGAAATATATAAAGTCAGAATTGTGAGATATAAAGTCAGAATTGTGAGATATAAAGTCAGAATTGCGAGTTATAAGAATTGAAATATATAAAGTCAGAATTGTGAGATATAAAGTCAGAATTGCGAGTTATAAGAATTGAAATATATAAAGTCAGAATTGTGAGATATAAAGTCAGAATTGTGAGATATAAAGGCAGAATTGTGAGATATAAAGTCAGAATTGTGAGATATAAAGTCAGAATTTGCGAGTTATAAGAATTGAAATATATAAAGTCAGAATTGTGAGATATAAAGTCAGAATTGTGAGATATAAAGTCAGAATTGTGAGATATAAAGTCAGAATTGTGAGTTATAAAGTCAGAATTGCATGATTTAAAGTCAGAATTGTGATATATAAAGTCAGAATTGTAAGTTATAAAGTCAGAATTGTGAGGTATAAAGTCAGAATTGTGAGATATAAAGTCAGAATTGTGATATATAAAGTCAGAATTGTGAGTTATAAAGTCAGAATTGTGAGGTATAAAGTCAGAATTGTGAGATATAAAGGCAGAATTGTGAGTTATAAAGTCAGAATTGTGAGATATAAAGTCAGAATTGCATTATATAAAGTCAGAATTGTGAGATATAAAGTCAGAATTGCGAGTTATAAGAATTGAAATATATAAAGTCAGAATTGTGAGATATAAAGTCAGAATTGTGAGATATAAAGTCAGAATTGTGAAATATAAAGTCAGAATTGCGAGTTATAAGAATTGAAATATATAAAGTCAGAATTGTGAGATATAAAGTCAGAATTGCGAGTTATAAGAATTGAAATATATAAAGTCAGAATTGTGAGATATAAAGTCAGAATTGTGAGATATAAAGGCAGAATTGTGAGTTATAAAGTCAGAATTGCATTATATAAAGTCAGAATTGTGAGATATAAAGTCAGAATTGTGAGATATAAAGTCAGAATTGTGAGATATAAAGTCAAAATTGTGAGATATAAAGTCAGAATTGTGAGATATAAAGTCAGAATTGCGAGTTATAAGAATTGAAATATATAAAGTCAGAATTGTGAGATATAAAGTCAGAATTGTGAGATATAAAGGCAGAATTGTGAGTTATAAAGTCAGAATTGCATTATATAAAGTCAGAATTGTGAGATATAAAGTCAGAATTGTGAGATATAAAGTCAGAATTGTGAGATATAAAGTCAGAATTGTGAGATATAAAGTCAAAATTGTGAGATATAAAGTCAGAATTGTGAGATATAAAGTCAGAATTGTGAGATATAAAGTCAGAATTGCGAGTTATAAAGTCAGAATTGTGAGATATAAAGTCAGAATTGCGAGATATAAAGTCAGAATTGTGAGATATAAAGTCAGAATTGTGAGATATAAAGTCAGAATTGCGAGATATAAAGTCAGAATTGTGAGATATAAAGTCAGAATTGCGAGTTATAAGAATTGAAATATATAAAGTCAGAATTGTGAGATATAAAGTCAGAATTGCGAGTTATAAGAATTGAAATATATAAAGTCAGAATTGTGAGATATAAAGTCAGAATTGTGAGATATAAAGGCAGAATTGTGAGATATAAAGTCAGAATTGTGAGATATAAAGTCAGAATTTGCGAGTTATAAGAATTGAAATATATAAAGTCAGAATTGTGAGATATAAAGTCAGAATTGTGAGATATAAAGTCAGAATTGTGAGATATAAAGTCAGAATTGTGAGTTATAAAGTCAGAATTGCATGATTTAAAGTCAGAATTGTGAGATATAAAGTCAGAATTGTGAGTTATAAAGTCAGAATTGTGAGGTATAAAGTCAGAATTGTGAGATATAAAGGCAGAATTGTGAGTTATAAAGTCAGAATTGCGAGTTATAAGAATTGCATTATATAAAGTCAGAATTGTGAGATATAAAGTCAGAATTGTGAGATATAAAGTCAGAATTGCGAGTTATAAGAATTGAAATATATAAAGTCAGAATTGTGAGATATAAAGTCAGAATTGTGAGATATAAAGTCAGAATTGTGAGATATAAAGTCAGAATTGCGAGTTATAAGAATTGAAATATATAAAGTCAGAATTGCATTATATAAAGTCAGAATTGTGAGATATAAAGTCAGAATTGTGAGATATAAAGTCAGAATTGTGAGATATAAAGTCAGAATTGTGAGATATAAAGTCAAAATTGTGAGATATAAAGTCAGAATTGTGAGATATAAAGTCAGAATTGTGAGATATAAAGTCAGAATTGCGAGTTATAAAGTCAGAATTGTGAGATATAAAGTCAAAATTGTGAGATATAAAGTCAGAATTGTGAGATATAAAGTCAGAATTGTGAGATATAAAGTCAAAATTGTGAGATATAAAGTCAGAATTGTGAGATATAAAGTCAGAATTGCGAGATATAAAGGCAGAATTGTGAGTTATAAAGTCAGAATTGCATTATATAAAGTCAGAATTGTGAGATATAAAGTCAGAATTGTGAGATATAAAGGCAGAATTGTGAGTTATAAAGTCAGAATTGCATTATATAAAGTCAGAATTGTGAGATATAAAGTCAGAATTGTGAGATATAAAGTCAGAATTGTGAGATATAAAGTCAGAATTGTGAGATATAAAGTCAAAATTGTGAGATATAAAGTCAGAATTGTGAGATATAAAGTCAGAATTGTGAGATATAAAGTCAGAATTGTGAGATATAAAGTCAGAATTGCGAGTTATAAAGTCAGAATTGTGAGATATAAAGTCAGAATTGCGAGATATAAAGTCAGAATTGTGAGATATAAAGTCAGAATTGTGAGATATAAAGTCAGAATTGCGAGATATAAAGTCAGAATTGTGAGATATAAAGTCAGAATTGCGAGTTATAAGAATTGAAATATATAAAGTCAGAATTGTGAGATATAAAGTCAGAATTGTGAGATATAAAGTCAGAATTGCATTATATAAAGTCAGAATTGCATTATATAAAGTCAGAATTGTGAGATATAAAGTCAGAATTGTGAGATATAAAGTCAGAATTGCGAGTTATAAGAATTGAAATATATAAAGTCAGAATTGTGATATATAAAGTCAGAATTGTGAGTTATAAAGTCAGAATTGCGTGATATAAAGTCAGAATTGTGAGATATAAAGTCAGAATTGTGAGATATAAAGTCAGAATTGTGAGATATAAAGTCAGAATTGCGAGTTATAAGAATTGAAATATATAAAGTCAGAATTGTGAGATATAAAGTCAGAATTGTGAGATATAAAGTCAGAATTGTGAGATATAAAGTCAGAATTGTGAGATATAAAGTCAGAATTGCGAGTTATAAGAATTGAAATATATAAAGTCAGAATTGTGAGATATAAAGTCAGAATTGCGAGTTATAAGAATTGAAATATATAAAGTCAGAATTGTGAGATATAAAGTCAGAATTGTGAGATATAAAGTCAGAATTGCGAGTTATAAGAATTGAAATATATAAAGTCAGAATTGTGAGATATAAAGTCAGAATTGCGAGTTATAAGAATTGAAATATATAAAGTCAGAATTGTGAGATATAGTCAGAATTGTGAGATATAAAGTCAGAATTGTGAGATATAAAGTCAGAATTGTGAGATATAAAGTCAGAATTGTGAGATATAAAGTCAGAATTGCGAGTTATAAGAATTGAAATATATAAAGTCAGAATTGTGAGATATAAAGTCAGAATTGTGAGATATAAAGTCAGAATTGTGAGATATAAAGTCAGAATTGTGATATATAAAGTCAGAATTGTGAGTTATAAAGTCAGAATTGTGAGGTATAAAGTCAGAATTGCATTATATAAAGTCAGAATTGTGAGATATAAAGTCAGAAATGTGAGATATAAAGTCAGAATTGCGAGATATAAAGTCAGAATTGTGAGATATAAAGTCAGAATTGCGAGATATAAAGTCAGAATTGTGAGATATAAAGTCAGAATTGTGAGATATAAAGTCAGAATTGTGAGATATAAAGTCAGAATTGTGAGATATAAAGTCAGAATTGTGAGATATAAAGTCAGAATTGCGAGATATAAAGTCAGAATTGCGAGTTATAAGAATTGAAATATATAAAGTCAGAATTGTGATATATAAAGTCAGAATTGCATGATATAAAGTCAGAATTGTGAGATATAAAGTCAGAATTGTGAGATATAAAGTCAGAATTGTGAGATATAAAGTCAGAATTGTGAGATATAAAGTCAGAATTGCGAGATATAAAGTCAGAATTGCGAGATATAAAGTCAGAATTGCGAGATATAAAGTCAGAATTGTGAGATATAAAGTCAGAATTGTGAGATATAAAGTCAGAATTGTGAGATATAAAGTCAGAATTGTGAGATATAAAGTCAGAATTGTGAGATATAAAGTCAGAATTGTGAGATATAAAGTCAGAATTGTGAGATATAAAGTCAGAATTGAAATATATAAAGTCAGAATTGTGAGATATAAAGTCAGAATTGCGAGTTATAAGAATTGAAATATATAAAGTCAGAATTGTGATATATAAAGTCAGAATTGCATGATATAAAGTCAGAATTGTGAGATATAAAGTCAGAATTGTGAGATATAAAGTCAGAATTGTGAGATATAAAGTCAGAATTTGTGAGTTATAAAGTCATTGCGTAACAAAGTCAGAATTCACGAGTTATAAAGTCAGAATTGTGATATATAAAGTCAGAATTGCATGATATAAAGTCAGAATTGTGAGATATAAAGTCAGAATTGTGAGATATAAAGTCAGAATTGTGAGATATAAAGTCAGAATTGTGAGATATAAAGTCAGAATTGTGAGATATAAAGTCAGAATTGTGAGATATAAAGTCAGAATTTGTGAGTTATAAAGTCATTGCGTAACAAAGTCAGAATTCACGAGTTATAAAGTCAGAATTGCGTGATATAAAATCAGAATTTGCGAGTTATAAAGTCAGAATTGCATGATATAAAGTCAGAATTGCGTAATATAAAGTCAGAATTGTGAGATATAAAGTCAGAATTGTGAGATATAAAGTCAGAATTGTGAGATATAAAGTCAGAATTGCGAGTTATAAGAATTGCATTATATAAAGTCAGAATTGTGAGATATAAAGTCAGAATTGTGAGATATAAAGTCAGAATTGCATGATATAAAGTCAGAATTGCGAGATATAAAGTCAGAATTGTGAGATATAAAGTCAGAATTGCATGATATAAAGTCAGAATTGCATGATATAAAGTCAGAATTGCGAGATATAAAGTCAGAATTGTGAGATATAAAGTCAGAATTGCATGATATAAAGTCAGAATTGCGATATAAAGTCAGAATGTGCGTGTTATAAATTCAGAATTGAGTGATATAAAGTCAGAATTGTGAGATATAAAGTCAGAATTGCGTGATATAAAGTCAGAATTTCGAGATATAAAGTCAGAATTCATGAGTTATAAAGTCAGAATAGCGTGATATAAAATCAGAATTCGCGAGTTATAAATTTAGAATTGTGTGATATAAAGTCAGAATTGCAAGATATAAAGTCAGAATTGTGTGATATTATGTCAGAATTGCATGATATAAAGTCAGAATTGCAAGATATAAAATCAGAATTGTGTGATATAAAGTCAGAATTGCGAGTTATAAAGTCAGAATTGTGTGATATTATGTCAGAATTGCATGATATAAAGTCAGAATTGCAAGATATAAAATCAGAATTGTGTGATATTATGTCAGAATTAAGTGATATAAAGTCAGAATCGCATGATATAAAGTCAGAATTGCGAGTTATAAGTTTTTATAGTGCGATATGGCCTGTTCTTGACCAGGTTTTGTGAGATTCATCAGTTTTGTCTTTTTTTTTTTGTTTTTAGGAGGTATTGGAGATGGTTTCGCCTGTCCTCAAGAGTTTCCAAGCTCAGGTGAGTCAGCACTCTGTTTAATTCAGATAACATCAAATCCACCTCAAAAATGATGCTGTTCTCATTTATGTTCATGCTGTAGATATTTGGAGAATTGATACATTAAATTGCCCCTGTTATGTTATTTTAAAGGTTCCTCATTTTGTTTTGGAGGTTTACATGCATCCAAGGTCAAAAAACACTTAAAAATTTTCATAATGTACATTGCAGCATCAGCTCTTTTCTCAGTGTCTGAAATGGTTTAATCAAGGATTCGGTCTCTCTGACTGGTCAGGTGGCCCCGTCTGTTGTGATTGTCTTCTCTGCTCTGATTGGTCAGATGGCCCAGTCTGTTGTGATTGGTTTACCACTTACAGAACGTGTCAAAAACGAAACAGAAATGTCGACATGTCGACATCATGAAACAAACTCTTCCAGTCTCAGCTACAGCTTCAGTGTTTGAGGGCGGGGCAAAGTAGACGTTGTTCGTGGGCAACAAATGAAGACCGTCGGTTTGTAATAAATGCAAATTTAATACAAACCGACGTAGGTTTGAGCAGGAAGTAAGACTGGAATTACTGACGACTCAGGCAGTTCAGAATCACTTCTTTCTTTTGGGAGACAATAACTCCATTTATCAAGCACTTTGATCTTTGAATCTTTACAGACCTTTTACATTCAAAAACTGCCATATTATTATGCAGGTGATTTCAGAAAACACACAATAGGGGCACTTTTAAATAACATCCAAATCAATCGATTGCATTTAGGGCTCCGTCATTGTTTCTGTACGTCTTCTGTAAACACAAAAAGCTGTTTGCTGCCTTTCCCAGGGACACTGGCATCAGAAATCTCTCAGCATCACGTCATCCATATCTGTACTCCATCCCCCCTCCCTTCACTGTATTGACTGGTATCATTTTCCCGTCAGACTTAAGTAGCATCTCTCCTCCATTAAGACGCAGTACTGGAGGCCTCTCTCACTCTCTCTGTCATCCTGTTGTAATGGTGCACTCCCCGTTCCTTCCCTGACATGCTCCTGTCGAGAAAGTCATCTGATCTCCTCTCAAAGCCAGTGCTCGAGCCATTAAACAGCAGATCATAAATCATATTTGCGATCCTCGTCTGTGGTCCAGAAAGCTCAGGCATACTGAAATGATAGCGCAGGTTTCCCGTCTGATCAGGAATGATTCGCTGCCGTCACGGAGTCCAGCTGGCCACAGTTCTGGTATGCGGGAATGTGATGGCATTTTTGTAGAATGTCTACAGGGTTATAAAAGCCCGATCACAATAGAAAAGCGTTTTTTTAGGCCTGACATTAACATCCGATCACAAGTGGTCGGACGCCACAGATCGCCGTTCATGCCTACTATTACCACGCATCTCAGATCTGTCTCCAGTGGCCACTTGTGATTGGATTTCATCAAGATTTTTTCAGCGTAGGTCTCGTTGTGAGAGCGAGGTCCTGTTGAACAGACTTAACGTGCGCTGTGGCTGTAACAAACCTCAGTACTCAAGGGTGTGATTGTCTGTGCCATTAAACCTGCTCTGTACATGTTTTCATCATCTAATCTATTCCCAAAATCCTAGCCTGTATGCGTTTATATATACTAAAATGGATATCTTCTTTCATTTGGAAATGTGTGCGATTATGGAAGTAAAATGAGTTGCAAACAGGCTTTAACACTGATTTAAGCAACTGAAATCAGGGAATTATTCTAGAATATGTCTGTCTGTCATTCATCATACATGTTAAAACATCTTGATAAACTTTTCAATCTATTTATTTATATATATATATATATTATATATATATAAATAATATTTAGCACTGCTCCAAAATATTTCATAAGCTATAAATTGCTCCTTGTCAATCCAGTCTTTTTAACAGCATTTTAAAAAATCCTTTTATCATTAATCAGAACTGTAAAACTCGACTTAAAAATGCAAATTAGTGAATATAATTTTATTAAATTGTAGTGTCGAACAGCAATATACTTGCAATATATCATGAGTGCCTCAAGTACCCTATAGCTTTGGTTATTATATAATAAAAATATTAAGGACAGTAGCTGGTGAACAGGTGTTTCAAATCAGAACTGTTGGTATATTTTGTTTTAGCATGAATGAAACGGTGCATTTTATAATATGCAGTTTCCAAGATTCAAAGCAGAGAGGTGCATGATGGGTAAACTTCACAGGGACCACTTACTGTGCTGGAAAGTTTAACTGTGAGAGTAAACTATGAGAGCTGGCAGCGTTATGTAGGTGGAGTGTGTGTTTGTGTGTTTTGGGTCCCTCTGAAGAGCGCGCGTGTGTGTGTATGTTTTAGGTCTCTTCGGCCCTCGTTCTCCTCCCTTCTCCAGCGCTGCGCTTTCTCGAGGTCCCTGGTGGTTGTTGGACCCTTATCGTGCCTCTTTTAAAAGAGAAGTCGTTGGCTTTGAAGTGTTTGCGACATGACAGGTTTCTCTTTTCTTTCTCTGTTTCATTTCTGCGTGTCCCTCCCTCTCCTCCCCTCCTGCCTCGCCTGCTAATTATCGTTAACCAGGCGACTGATTAGAAACACGCGTCGACCTAGATTCCCGAAGCGTTCGGTCGCGTGAAAGGGTTAATCCCCGAGCTGGTGGCTGTCATTGGTCGTCTCCCTCCTCCTTCTTCTTCTTCTTCATCGTCATCTTCTCTTCTTCTTTCCTGTTCTTTTCTCTTTCGGAATGGAAGAGAGCTAATGAGGTCCCGTCAGAGCCGAGGAGAGGTGTTAATTTGGCCTGTGAAGTGGAAAGGAGATTAAGGACAGTAAGAAGTCGAGTTTACGGCTTAAAATACATCGCTGTCCTTATTAATCCAAAGGCCCTGGGAGACCAGCAGCACTTTTTGGTTTTATAATGAAGAGTGTCTTATAATGAAGGTAATTTTAATAAAATTTACTGCGAGGAGGCTCACGTCCGATGCCGTGTGTCTTAATAGAGTCGGCCGCACCGCTGGGTCTGATGTCGGAGAGGTGTCAGAAATCCTTAGTACGCCAAATGGCCCTTTTTCTCTCTTTGAGAAGTTTTACGCCAAACGGCGCTCACCTTATGATGGGAAAACATTTCAAACTTTTGTCAAGAACGTAGAAAATGAGGCCCTAGCCAAGCAAAACCCATTGGAATTTGTCATAACTCCCATCCAATCCAAATAGGAATGCTCTTATAAGATTCCAACACAATTCAAAAACTACATCTTTTTAAAGCAAATCACTTCCAATTGGACTATACTGATAAGATAAGATAAAATGCAATTGTAGGGTGTCATAAGGAAATTAATCCTGGCTTTTGAAATATTAGTCTGAAAAAATCTTTTTTTTTCTTTTCTAATTGGAGCATTTTATTGTACTTTTTTTACACAAAATATATACAAAATCTGTTTTGGAGTATCATATTTGATACATCAGGCTCTATGGCTTGTATATGACATACAGAGCTCAAGGAGGAAAAAACACCTCCGTTTTATTCAGAGGCCCAAACTGAGCAACAATATGTTGCAGATGCTGATATTTATGCGGCAAACGTAAGATGAAATTCTGATGCTTTTAATGTAAATCAATGAGACGTTTATAACAGAATAGCAGATACTTAACATCAAATGCATATAAATATCAGTTGTCACTCTATATCTTCCAATAATATCTTAGTAAGATGATATTTAAATGCTTAGTTTTATCATCAAAGCTCTGTAGTTTTAAAACATATAATGCAATGCGATACATTGATGATTGAGAGATGAACAAATAAACCTTCCTCAAAAGCCTGATGATCATATTTGATACATTTTAACATGATTTTTCTGAAAAATTATGTATAATCAAGTAAACTTAAGTTGCTTAAGTCCAGTAAGTGTTCATCTTGAAATATTACTTAACGATATAAAAGTTATTTTTTATGTTTACTTTATAAAAAGCTGAGCTGAATGTGGACGTTTTTTACTATTATACTAAAAGGCCTTTTACTTGCTAAAAAAAGTTTAAAATATCAATCAGACAACAGAAGCCATATATAGATTGTGTATTCATTTGATTTGCAAGAACTCAAAATAAAATTTTAATTGCTATCTGTATGAGTTAGCTAACTCAGTACTACAAGTTAGGAGCAATTAACTTGCATGAGTGCTAAAAAACTTAATACTTGTTCTGCTTACTTAAAATTGGGAACATCATAACTCAAAAAATTTTACTGATTACCTCAATTTTTTGAGTTAACCCAACTTATTTGGGTTTAAAGTGAGGTTTTTCAGCACAGTTTTGATCATGTTGGTCTTTTACAGACTGCTGGATAAACTGACATTTCTACAGGATTGTATTTGATTGTTTGAGATTTCTTATTGGGATCTGTTTGGGATATTCTGATAATTATGACCCAGATTCTGAAAGATGGAATCTAGTCCGAAAGGAATCTAGTGCACTTTCTTTTAGGATGTTTTGATGCTTTTGTGTCGCTGGTTTAAGATGTCAAGCCCAAATTAACCAGTCAGCTAATTTCCTCTCCCTCTCAGTGTCTGTTGGCGCTCGCAGAGAGAAAACATCCACGCAGGGCCCTAATTATGAAAACTTGCTTTACAAAGATAATCCGAGGAGTAATTTAGCGTGCACAATGAGAGTCGTGGCGCTGTGCAGATGGAGAATCTGATAAATAGTTTGGAACATGTAATTAGCAACTCGGTTCTGTTTCGTGCCATTAACCCCTGCAGCCCAGAAATCTTCACCCGCCATTATCAGACGAAGAGGTAAAGCGCAATCCAGCTGACTACACAGCCCGAACGAGACCCACAAATCATCTAGTGCAGCTTGTGGGGATTTGCAGTCAGACACCTGTTTTCTGGGGCAGGAGGGTCTCGGGTGCTTCAGAAGAACATTTAAGACACTCAGCAGTAAATTATTAATCTGTGGAGTGGATGGGTTTTCTGCACACGTGCACACATTAGTGAAATCGAGGTCCTTTGCTCCAAGTGGGTTTCGTTCTGGATGTGCTTTTTTCAGTGATGTGCAGAAAAGCAAAAGGACAGGAGAGGACACAGTCTCTGGGTTTTAGGGGTTTTATAGCTAATATAGTGCACTTTATTGAATTTCTGGGCATCTGACACTCTTTATGTGACACATATATAGCAGAGAATAACAGGAAACATGAACGTGATCCAGATATGTTTTATGTTTAACTGCTGTATCGCTCAGAGAGGACCTATTTAGCTTTAAAGTCAACATGAAATAAACATTTTATTTTATTAATATATGCTATTGTTCAAAAGTTTAGGGTCAGTAAGATTTTTCTTAAAGAAATGAATACGTTTATTAAGCAAGGATGCATTAAATGTGACAAAGACAATTATAATGTTACAAAAAAAGCTTTTGATCTTAAGCAGCACATCTGTTTTCAACATTGATAATAATCAGAAATGTTTCTTGAGCAGCAAATCAGCATATTAGAATGATTTCTGAAGGATGTGACACTGAAGACTGGAGTAATGATGCAGAAAATTCAGCTTTGATCACAGAAATAAATTACATTTTAAAATATATTCACACAGATAATAATATTTACAATATTACTTTAATATTACTGTATTTTTTATCAAATAAATGCTGACTTGAGCATAAGAGACTTCTTTCCAAAACATTAAATCTCCCAAACTTGTAAACATTAGTGTCTTAATGTGAAAAGTGCATGTAAAAAAAAAAAAAAAAAAAGAATGTCTTTATAGTCTTTTAATCAAAATAATATAGTATCTTGCTTCTGCCTCTTCACCTAAGAAAAATATTAATAATATTGTGACCCAATCAAATCACAATGAACAAACTTTTTCTTTTTTGAATATTCTGCTTCATTAAAAATGTTACATTATGGATTGTCATGTCATTTCATGTTGGTTTGAAACTTTTATGCTGAATCTCAGTATATTTTAGTTTGTGAATGAATGCTTGCTTGTTGTTGAGGAGGACATATTCTAGACATTCACAGTAACTGTAATTTATGCAACATCATAAATCATCGTACATGGTCTGTTGTTTGTTCGTAGCTTCGTTCGGGCCTGTGAGCTTGACTGACCTTGTGGTGCGGCCTGAATATCTGCCGCAAGGTAAGTCGCTTAGTCTTTGATCCAGCGACAACACGTAGGGCCGGTCCTTCCTCTGGTTTTTGATTAATTCCTGAAGGAAATGATAATTCATCTTGAATGTATAAATATGTTATGAATCGTGGAATAAATCAAAGAGTAAAGGCACGATAATTAATTATAGCAGTATCTAAGAGAAGAGAGCGCGGTGGGAAGAGTGCGTTATGTCGCTTGCTTCCTCTCAGCGTTATGATGAGAAGAGCTGTAATTACCTTCCTGTTCTAGAGGCTGCCTCCGGCTGTGCCGATTTGTACGCTCCTGTGGGCCTGCCGGTCGTAAACCTTTTCCCAGGCTAATTGTCATGAGGGCCTAATGCACTGCCATTGCGAAAGAGAGTGTGCGGATGGGGCGCGTCTCACACATGCTTTCATGGAGAACTAGAAGATATGTTCCAAAATGCTCCTTCGATGCCTTAAAATGCTGTCTAGGTGTGTTTCGGCTGGTAAAAAAAAAAAAAAAAGAGTCCTGCGCCAATTTGTATAATTCACATTTGTTTAATTCACATAGTAGAAAACGTCAGGGAATCTGAAAAACAAGAACATTTGAAGTCCAAGATCCTTTGAGAAACAAAATATATATCTTCAGTGCTTAAGCTTCTTTAATATAGATCAAATAAGTCAAGAATAAGGTGTGTGTGTGTGTGTGTGTGTAGTTGACTTATATTGAAGAGATTTATTTGTCACCATGAAATCAAAATTGACAATTCTTATTTTTTATGGAATAATGCAATACATTATTATATAATAACAATAATAACATGTGCCCTCATAATCTTGACTCAAAATAACTTAACCTCACTTTTGCAGCAACTTCTCTTCTGTTCTCTGATGATGTGTTTACTGGCGTGAGGGCGGGGCAACATGTCATTCACATGAGATCCACCAATAGCAAACCACAACCATCCAGTCATCTAATCAGTTCTCTATGGACAAATTAAGCCCCGCACTGTTTTCTTGTCCGAGATGACTTTTCACTCGAATATACGTCACAATATGGAAGAAAAGACTATCATAACTTCTGACTTTAGGCACTGAAGATTTGCTGTATTTTCCTTTTTTGTGCAGTTGCTTTTTTATGCACTTGTGTACTCTGTTGTCACTTTATATGAATCTTGGACTTGTTTCTTCAGACATTCTTGTTCATTTTATTGAGTCATTTAGGTGAGCTCACACAAACGCATCTCAGCGAAAGCCTTTCAAGGTTTAATTGCAAATCAGGGCACAGTTTAACCACAGTTACTGCTGAGATATTCAATGGACTCGCTATTATGCATATTTCAAATATTAACAAGGGAATATTTTTAAAAGCTCACTGTTAGACTGTAAACTGTAATTCAGTTCCCAAACTCATTCAGACGGTCTCAAACAGCACTTCAAATGATGCATACTAACATTTAGAAAGTTCTTTGTTCATGCTAATGTTAGAGATGTTAATTTACTTTTCAGCTAGTGTAACCTTGAATATTCCTGCCCTTCTTTGCACTGTTTGCTAAAGTAAACATCACTTATTTCTGAATAGTGATTTGAACAAACAAATCACTATAATATAATAGTATAAATATTTTTGGTATTATTTATAATATTATATTGATATATAATAGTATAAATTAATTAAAATAATTGATAAATACTACTAAAATAATGTTTAATTTATTAAATAATAATAATAATAATAATAATAATAATTTCTTAGTTGTATTAATTAATTAATATTTTGAATTAACTTTTATTTTTATATTTTCATTTTAGTTCAATTTTCAATTTTATGTGCTTTTTAATTTTTATTTCATTTAGAAATTTTAGTATTTAATTTTTTTTTATTTCAGTTAGTTGTAAGGCAAAACTTTACACAATACAAAAGCCGTGTATAGAGACTATCATAGCGACTTCAGAGTGGACTCTTTTGATGTAGGTCAACCGACTAGCAACCACACAAAACACCTTAGCAATGCAATTAAAAGCTTCCAGAACACTACTGCATTGTAGCGCCGAGTTTTGCACGGGCAAACACCACTCATGCTTTCTTCAGAAAATGTGAAAATTAGTTCTGTATTCCACAAATTTCATCCTACCTCAATGTCCCTATTTAGACCTAGAACACATTCTAATGTGCTAATGACTATCGCTGTCACAGGCTGAACCACACTAGCAGGTTCAGGAGCAGCAGGTCCATTAGGTATTCCTGTCACGCCGGTGGCCGCAGCCCACAGAGCTGATATAAATAGGTTGCAGCAGGCCTGAAACCGGGACTCTCCTCTCCTCCCTGACTTTATCACCCATGTCCGGCACGTGTTAGCGGGGTGTGATCTCTGCTTCTTTTCTCTTTGTCTTGCTCTCTTTTCTCACACACTCTCATGCCCGTGTGAGAGAAAGTTCACACATGTGGTTCACAGAAGTGTGAGCTTTAGCCCTGCATAATCTACTGCATTTATTGCCTTACTATACTTTAAAGAGAAACATGAAAATTCATGTGCTTTTGTCACCAGGTCTCTTGGCATGATCTATTTACTATGTGCAGAAATACTATGTGGAAATCTTAACTTTATATGTGAACTGACTTGTTACTCAACCTTTACCTTTAAAAACAATGTGCTATGATTATACGTATCTTACAGAAAACGTAACCATGAGGGGTGTAACTGCACACAGACATGATCGTTATTGAAGTCACGGTTTGGTACGGGTTCGGTACAGCAGTGGGGAGAAAACTAAATATAAAATTGCTTCTTTTTTCTTCTTTTTTTTAATTAAACGGTGTTTTATTGCAAATTGTAAGTTAAATAAATCCAATTATAATTAAAAGATTTAAAAAAAAACTGAGCCCAAACTATTACATTCAGTTGCTATTTATATTTAGATATAATAATCAACACTGTAAATTGCACATAAGGCAGGTTTTGCATTAACTTCTGAATCTAATAAAATTATTACTCCAATTCATTTTTTTTGAAATATTATCATTTACACAGTTATGTCATAACTTTAACTTGTTGTAAATAAGACATTACTAACAAGTGAAGTAAATATAATGAATATATAAGCTAATATATTGCATATATTTAGTGAAATGCCCCTCTCTAGTGAACGAACAAGCTGTGGACACTAAATGACTTGGTTAATGTGACGCTATGTGAGATATTATTCTCAAGCTGTTTTATTGTCTTTCCACGGTTGAAACACTGGTTGAGAGATTCCACGCATTTATAAATCGTCTGTTCTTCTTCTGCGCTTTACCACACGCGCCCCCTTCTGGATTGGAGTGTGAATCGCCTGCGACTGACTGTATACGTCATCTAACTGCATGAACCGAACCGTGACGTCCACCACAGTTCAGGACGAATACATGTACTATTACACCCCTTGTAACCATATATGATAGCTAATTTGTTCCATATTTTCCAATTTGTTAACACTTATTAAAAACATACTATGGCAGCGCCATGGTAATACTATGGTACTTTGATGTATATGTGGCAATGAATGATTCATGCATACCTTTGTACTTCACAGAAAACCATGATATATCATCTTGATAGCACCTGAAGGTAATAGTATAATGCTACCATGAGCAAAAAATGATGGCAGTACTGTGGTTCTTGTTTTGTAAATGCAAACAGCTGCATACTGAGTCTGAGTGTATTAGAAACTAATTTAGTCTTTGCATATGCAGCTTACAGAAAGCATAACTGTATGCGTAAGCTAATTTGTTCCTCGTTTTACAAGCTGCCTGAGTTGTCCAAAAGCATGTCAAACCAATTCTACACGGAGCCTTCAGCCCCGGTAAAACACAGTAAACATGCATCGAACTGCATGCTGTTTTGCATTAGTGACAAAATGTCCACGCAGCGAGTTGAATCTGGGACATCAGATGAACAACTGTGGCGGCTGGTGCTTTCCAAGAGCGGGGATCACAGAAGTCACTTATCAATGACAAAAAATGTGTGCTCACTTATTTATTTCATTATTTTTTTAAATTTATTGCTGCTTCTCAAAATATGAAATTACATGATTAAGATTAAAACTGTATTATACATATATACATACAGTGCTTAACAAATTTATTAGGCAACCTGTCATTATAAAGACAAAACGCAAATATTTAAGGAATCGGTCCCACTTTATATTAGGTGGTCTTGACTACTATGTACTTACATAAAAAAATAAGTGCAATGTACTTATTGTGTTCATATTGTATTGCAAAACACTTTTGCTGTTATTGAGGTGAGATAAGGGTAAGATACGGGACAGGTTTGGTGGTATGGGTAGGTTTAAGGGTGGGTTAAGTGTAAGGGAAAGCTGAACAGTATAATTATAAATGTAATAATTACAGAAATTAATTACATGCAGGATTTTTTTTATAAAATATAAGTACAATGTAAAAACATGTATGTACACAATAAGTGCGTTGTATCAAATGATTATTTTAAATGAAAGTACACAGTAGTGAAGGCCACATAATATAAAGTGAAACAACTAAATCATCTTTATTTACACACAATAACCAAAAATAAAAAAATAAAAAAATAATATATTTTATTTTTATTTTATATGGCCTCCTTTGGCCTTGATAACAGCTTGCATTCTTGCTGGCATTGTTTTTATGTCTTTTTTCCATAGTCTCTTTTGTTCTTGACTTCTAAATAGGTTCTAGTTGTTCCCAAAGACTTGTTTTTGATTAAACTTTTCTGCGATCCATCTTTGAATCCATTAAATCACAACAATAATTATATTTTAGCATTAGAAACACTACGGTGACTAAAGAGCTTACACATGCTAGTGTGGATTAACCATTACAGAAACATAAAAAATGATTTTGGTAATCACCAATAGTGTTAGTTTAGGGCATCTGTGGCACAAACATAATTCTAAATGTTTTACTGGTGACTTTTATTTTGAAAGACGTGTATGAACGCTGTTGACTCTTCTGTCAGACGCAGTTTGAGTAAAGAGTGCTTTGTCCTGATTCAGTATCTGCTGTCTGATGAGATGTTGTCAGGCTATATGTCAGAATAATGACACTAACATTATTTTCTAATTTGTTACAAAATAAAAAATCTCTCACCTTAGAAAAACTAACTTTCTTGTCCTTTCAGATATTATACAGTCATGAAATTACCAAAAAGTACCAATAAATTACGTAACTGGTACGACATATGTTAACTGGGAAGGATTTGAAGGTATGGTATCATTCATCAGGATCAGTGTCCAAATGTTTTATTAACAGTTCATGTTAGTACTGTGTATTTACCATGGTAAACTTAACCCAAAATACCACTTTATTTTCACTTTGTTATTTTCTATATCTCATACCAACTTACTAACTTTATTGTATTAACAAAAACTAGTTTAGGACTGCTATTTAATAGCCTTACCTTTCATCAGTGTTAGTAAAATTCTAGTAAAGTGGGATGGTAAACATTTTTGAGAAAGAAATACTACTATGGGAACATGTGGGTCACATGGCCAAACCAGTTGAGAATTACTGGTTTAAAGAGCAAGAATAAAATTAAGACGGACTTGAACCCGCATCATTTACGAGCACCAGTGCTCAATGTGTCTGTAGCGCATGCATAAATCGCTGTGCTCAGACTCTTCTAAGGCTCTAAGCTTAGGAGCGATCTCTCCCTGAGTGCGTTAGATTGGAGATCTCCTCCTGTGAGATCCTGTAGCACTACAGCTGTTTAGCACGCGTCGCCTCTCGGCGCTGAGCGCTGGTTTGTTATGCTCCTAAAAACTAATGCCTTGTCTGCATGTGTACGGACAAGACATTTGTCATTTAGAGTGGCATTTCTACAGACTGTGTGTTCATGTAGAAGTGTGTGTGTTTTATAAATAGGTCTCTCTCGCTGTAGCCAGGTGGAATTGATGCGCTTCAGCACATTTTGCAGGGTGTCGTCAGCGGAGGGTTTAATTTTTACAGTCCTGACAGCGCGAGGTCTTGAGCTCAAGAGATGCTACGCCCGAGTGACGCCACCGCTGTGCAAATGTTAGACGTGTTTGCGGACGCTGCATCGGCGTGGTGCACACACACATACACACACAAGCAGACAAAACACCCATCGCTCTAGTGTCACAGAAATAGGGTCAGACGTACGACGCACCTTTAAAGAGCATCTGCAACCCTCTCTTTGTGTGTAGATTTCACACACCTGGAGGAAATGCCCACTTTATTTTAGTGCTTCTCTGCTTGCCAAAATGTGCAGTATACAGCCAGAGAACACTGTGAGTGATACTGTATCCCACAATGCAATGCTCTCAACTTGACCTTGTGCTTACAGTGTAAGTGAAATTAGTAGAAGTGATATCAGCTGCTATTTTTAACATCTTATTTTACTAACCTTTGATCAAGCTGGTAAAATGTCTTTCAATTTATTTAAAATCAAAATAAATATTCATGTCCCAGATTTCTGGACAGCAGGTTTGTGCAACATTCTAAATGAAAGAATTAGGTTTTCTTATCTATCTATCTATCTATCTATCTATCTATCTATCTATCTATCTATCTATCTATCTATCTATCTATCTATCTATCTATCTATCTATCTATCTATCTATCTATCTATCTATCTGTCTGTCTGTCTGTCTGTCTGTCTGTCTGTCTGTCTGTCTGTCTGTCTGTCTATCTATCTATCTATCTATCTATCTATCTATCTATCTATCTATCTATCTATCTATCTATCTATCTATCTATCTATCTATCTATCTATCTATCTATCTATCTATCTATCTATCTGTCTGTCTGTCTGTCTGTCTGTCTGTCTGTCTGTCTGTCTGTCTGTCTGTCTGTCTGTCTGTCTGTCTGTCTGTCTGTCCTATCATTCATTATATCCTGTTGTTCTTCTGTTCTATCATTTGTCCACTCTTTTGTAATAATAAGTTTCTATCATTCTATCTATTGTTCTATCTGTCTGTCAGGTGTAAATCTTCAATCTTCATGGCTTTTAAGACCTTTTTTTTTTTAACTTTCAACCAAGGCTTTGTCAACTGAATGTTCAAAGTCTGTCTTGACAAACATTGGTTTTCTAGTTAAAGTAAGTGAATTTCAGTTCATTTTACAGGCATTCTCAGTTAAGCTCTGAATGGTGCACAACCCTTCTGGATTGCAGTCGCTCAAATTGGTATCTGAAAAGTTTTTGTTGCAAAATATTTCATAAGCTATTTTTTAGTAAGTGGCAATATGAAATGTATACTGCGCAATGTACTTTTACATTTTATTTTTAATTTTTTTTGTATTACAGTAATGAGAACTTAATGAGTAATGAGAAATGTGACCCTGGACCACAAAACCAGTCATAAGGGTCATTTTTTGAGGGTCATACATCATCTGAAAGCTGAATAAATAAGCTTTCCATTGATGTATGGTTGTTAGGATTGAACAATATTTGGCCAAGATACAACTATTTGAAAATCTGGAATCTGAGGGTGCAAAAAAATCAAAATATTGAGAAAATCATCTTAAAATTTGTCCAGATGAAGTCCTTAGCAATGCATATCCACTCACAAAAATACATTTTTGATATATTTACAGTAGGAAATTTACAAAATATCTTCATGGAACATGATCTTTACTTAATATCCTAATGATTTTTGTCATAAAAGAAAATCGATTTTGACCAACACAGTATATGTGTGTGTGTGTGTGTATGTATGTGTATATATATATATATATAATATATATATATAAATATATTATATATAATACACACACTGGTCAGGCATAACATTATGAGCACTGACAGGTGAAGTGAATAACACTGATCATCTATTCATCACGGCACCAGTTAGTGGGTGGATATATTAGGCAGCAAGTGAACATTTTGTCCTCATAGTTGATGTGTTAGAAGCAGGAAAAATGGTTGTGTAAGGATTTGAGTGAGTTTGACAAGAGCCAAATTGTGATGGCTAGACGACTGGATCAGAGCATCTCCAGAACTGCAGCTCTTGTGGGGTGTTCCCGGTCTGCAGTGGTCAGTATCTATCAAAAGTGCTCCAAGGAAGGAACAGTGGTGAACCGGCGACAGGGTCATGGGCGGCCAAGGCTCATTGATTCACAAAGGCTGGCTCGTGTGGTCCAATCCAACAGACGAGCTTCTGTAGCTCAAATTGCTCCAGAAGTTAATGCTTGTTCTGATAGAAAGGTGTCAGAATACACAGTGCATCAGTTTGTTGCGTATGGAGCTGCATAGCTGCAGACCAGTCAGGGTGCCCATGCTGACCCCTGTCCACCGCCGAAAGAGCCAACAGTGAGCATCAGAACTGGACCATGGAGCAATGGAAGAAGGTGGCCTGGTCTGATGAATCACGTTTTCTTTTACATCACGTGGATGGCCGGGTGCGTGTGCATCGCTTACCTGGGGAACACATGGCACCAGGATGCACTATGGGAAGAAGACAAGCTGGCAGAGGCAGTGTGATGCTTTGACACGTACCACCTACCTAAGCATTGTTGCAGACCATGTGCACCCTTTCATGGAAACAGTATTCCCTGGTGGCTGTGGACTCTTTCAGCAGGATAATACTCCTGCCACAAAACAAAAATGGTTCAGGAATGGTTTGAGGAGCACAACAACGAGTTTGAGGTCTTGACTTGGCCTCCAAATTCCCGAGATCTCAATCCAATCGAGCATCTGTGGGATGTGCTGAACAAACAAGTCCAAACCATGGAGGCTCCACCTCACAACTTACAGGACTTAAAGGATCTGCTGCTAACATCTTGGTGTCAGATACCACAGCACACCTTCAGGGGTCTAGAGGAGTCCATGCCTCGATGAGTCAGGGCTGTTTAGGCAGCAAAAGGGGGATCAACACAATATTAGGAAGGTGGTCATAGTGTTATGCCTGATTGGTGTATATTACCCTACTGTATAGTATGCAGTACGCTTAATCTAATCATTGTATAATGCTAGAGAAAAAGGTAGAATGAAACAAATGGATAATAGCGAGAATGGTAAACTATTGAAGGTATTCAGGTTCAGATTATTCTTCTAAACAGATGTTCCATATACAGAGAGCGGATATAAAAATGTGGCAGTATGTAAACGGTCAATCCTGCCAGAATAAATGATGGCCTAGAATCCGCTCCAGCTCGCCGTTTTGTTTGCTTACGAGTGGTGAAACACATGATGTGAAGAAACAAGGCCAGATTCTGTGATGCACGCACGGATGTCGAGGAGTGAGCCGCGGCTCTCTGGCACGAACGCACTCAAATTAGCCAATAAAAATGTGTGAAATGGGTGGTGGAGCGCCGGCCGAGGACATGCCAAAAGAAATAAACATCAGCTCTCTTTCGCATAAACCGGGAGCAACTGAGACACGAGGTAGGGGGAGGACAGGAACACGCTATCTGCTCTGACAGAACGCAGGAGCTGAGTCAGATAGTGGCATTAGTGTTTGTAATCAAAGCGCTGACATGTGTTTGCAGAGCGCCATCAGCTCAGTCAAACCAAATGTGCCGCTTAAAGGTACACAGTGTCGAATGGCACTTCTAAACATACAAAAAACAACGACAGCTGACTGTGACGTAGAGCGCTCAGAAGTGTGAAGTGAACGTGTGAGTGTATGGCTTGTGTGTAATTGAGGCTGGTGCTGTGGTAGGTGTTGTTTCTGACCATTTGCTTGTAGAAACAAGTATGTGGCTGTTTGAGATAAATGATGTCTTCGATCAGCCTTGAAGCCAAAAGCAGAGCTTATTCATCTGTAGAAATGTGCAGCGGTGCGTGTGTAAAGCGATGCATGGCTGTTGTACTTTTACATGTCATCTGCATATGCTGCATTTAGGTCTTCCTGGGAAATGCGTGCTTATCTGTATGGCCATTTGAGTGATAGGAATCTGTTTATGTGAATCTCACAAAAATGTCTTTTTTTTTTTTTTCTTCTTTCAAATGTTGGAGTGAAATAAGGAATAATAAAACTCCTACAGCATTTCTTATATTTTATAATTTTGTTTTTAAGTTTATCAAATTTTTACTTTTTATTATTTTATTTTACACTATATATATATATATATATATATATATATATATATATATATATATATATATATATATATATATATATATATATATATATATATATATATATTTTTTTTTATTAATATATAAAATATATAATATAATATAATAATATATTTATTATTATTTATAAAATTGTAAAATTATAAAAATAGTTCTATATCATAAAACATTAATATTACAGTAATGAAAATTAGATGTTATATCTATTCTAGTGATGGGCATAGATTAATTTTTTTTCATCTAGATTAATCTCACTGTAATCTTGGAATTAATCTAGATTAATCTAGATTAAAATTGCTCATTTGAATTCTGACGAAGACATTCAGAATATGTGTGCTACCCAAATAATGACTAAAAGTAATCCGCCATTTTGTCCAACAAAGCAGTCAGGAGATAGTGGAGTTAAACTTGAAAAACTGTTATGTAATGACATCTTTCCGCATTTGAAACAACATTGATTCTCATGTTCATTCATGTTTATTTGATGCTATAAATGGAGTCGTAGTGATGAAGAGCTGATTGGTTTACAAGCCTCTTGAGCTGAGGCGCTACAGCAATATGTCACGACCATGGTCACGACACAATAAAGAGCAACAAAACGATTTTTATTGTTTGAATTTCTTTAAAAACTACACAGTTTTAAAGCTGGGACTTTGTTTAATATCATAAGTAACCTGCTCTTTCTTGTCTGTCGACGTGTTTTCAGTGTCCTCTTTGCTCTGTGATGCATTAATCACTGTGTGTGGCGTGACAGCGCCACAGCTTGTCGGACAGCAACAGTAACTAAGGGGGGCGGGTCTTTGCGAAGGGTCAATTCAGCTAGGTATACATCCGCGCTAAAATATCAAGGTGAAAGTCATCATAGCTTGCGTTGTATAGACCCAGCTCCCAACACAGCTTTGAAAATAGATTAACAGCGATATTTTTTTTATCGCCCGATAAGAGTCTCATGTTAACGCAGCACGTTAACGCCGATAACGGCCCACCACTAATCTATTCATTTATTTATTGCATCTAGTGAAGATAATATGGGGTTAAATGTGATTAATTGTCATAAATAATGTCACACTATCAATTGTCATAAATACTATATATATATATATATATATATATATATATATATATATATATATATATATATATATATATATATATATATATATATATAATATTTATTTGTTCATTATTTTGATTTTTGGGTGAGATTTGACCTAAGCTCTTTTTGCTGTGCATATCAAACTTCATCACTCTATATCTGTCTGGAAGTTTCTAGTATGCCTAATTAGACCTTGATTAGCTGGTTCAGGTGTGTTGAATTGGGGTTGGAGCTAAACTATGCAGGACAGTGGACCTCCAGGACCGAGTTTGGACACTCCTGCTCTATATCAACAGTACACAGAATGCAGTCAGGGCTTCCCCATTGGTCAACGCAACATTGTAGTGGTGTCCATGTGCTCTAGTCTCATCAAATCTTGAAGGCACCAGTAGATATTGTAAGTTTGATTGAACAATAGTATGTGCATCACAGAGAATTTCAGCTGGCTGTAGGATCCATTATTTTTCGCTCCCAGACTTCCAAGGGCTCCGATGGTTTGAACTCCCACTGTCTGTTTAGGGCAACAGAAGTCTGGAATCTCCAGAGTTTTCATTTAACATGGTGTCGAGCTGTGAAGTGTAATTTCAGTGGAATCTAAACACACTAATTGAATATCATAACTTTGTGAAGCTGCTTCTCCTAAAGGTACCTGAAATTTTAATTTAGACTTCAAAAGAGCTCCGACTTTAAAGTAAATCTATTGTTTTTCATTTAGACTCGCAATTTTCTCCTCTCTCTCTCTCTCACAAGCAGCGCGCCGTACGTAGTTATGATTGATCTGGTAATTAAAATATGCAGAGAAGGAAAAAATATTAACCGCTTCTTTTTGTTTTAGAAAACAGCCAACAGTTTTTTTTTTTCTTTTCACCGCAGCAGATAATTAAATTTTGCACATTGATGTTCTTTACGCAGCATTCATCTCCCTCATTATTTTTCCATTTTCATCTTTCTGCCGAGAGATCGATAGATTGATAAGATGATGTTGCTAATCTTAAATAATTTAAGAGGAGAAAAGTTACACTTACTTTGCTGCTGGCAAAGTGTTTGAACTTTCATTCTCTTCTGGAATTGCATGCAATCCTTCATTCGAGAGCACCGTCACAAACAAAAGCCACTCGCCTACAGAGTTACAGTCACTACGTCAGAGCAGGAGGAATTAATTCATTCATTCCGTTTCCCAGCCTCCGTTTATTTTTCTCTGAAAAAATATACAGTAGAATGCTGCGCATTACAGATCGATGGTTGTCAAGACTAATACCCAAAACTAAGAGAGAAATGGCAATTCAAAGAGAGAGCATAAAGTAGGCCAATTAGTACCTTGGGAGCCTTTTGCGGAGAGAGATAGCGCCGCAACGTGTCATTTGCGCTAACGTTGAGGCCGATTGTTTATAATATGACCTGACAGTTTGGGGCTCTCCAGTATCGGATTAAGCACAATACTAATTAACATTTGACTGTGCAAGAAGCTGGTGTGGCGCATCAACAGGAGAGAGTTTATAAAACTAAGCAGAAGAAACATGGAAAAGAGGTTTCATCTGATTATCTTCTGGAGGAAGTCTACATAAAACAAGTCCTCTTTCTTTGACCGTTTAGTTTTGAGATTTCTGGCTTCCTACACTCTAAAAAATGCTGGGTTGAAAATGGACAAACCCAGCGATTGGGTTGTTTTAACCCAGCAGTTGGGTTCAATGTTGACCAACGTCCTATTGTTTAAAAATGTCTGTATTGTTTGCTTAAAATGAACTCAAAGTATGTTGGGAATTGACATTTATTAATAAGTTTAATGAATAATAATTAAACCATAAACATTTATTAAATTGCAGATTAATAAATGTTCACCTTTTGATTATTGTTGCCTCTAGTAATTATGTGTCTGATTTTCAATTTCCAGTTCATTTTAAGCCAGCCATATATTAATTTTTAAACAATAGTTGAGTGAAATAAAACTACCCAGCACGTTGGGCAAACATTTAACCCAACCGCTGGGTTAAAACAACCCAATCACTGGGTTTGTAGACTTTTAACTCAACCTGGGTTGTTTTTAACCCAGCATTTTTTTTTTAATGTACAGTAAAAATAAAAATCATTTACATTAAACATATTAATGAATGTTAATTCATAACATACTTTGGGTTAATTTTAAGTGAGCAATACAGTAATTTTTATACAATAGTTGAGTTAAATATAACTACCCAGCACGTTGGCCAAACATTTAACCTAACCGCTGGGTTTGTAGACTTACTTGGGTTGTTGTTAACCCAGTAATTTTTTTCCATGTGTATTTTCACAATTATCTAGGAAGAAAAACTGAGCATTTGCTCTCAAATATTTGTGTAACTGTTAATAATCTCTCGCTCAGGTTTCTCCTGAAGGAAACGTTTAGTTCAATTAAAGTGGCGTCTATTCATCCTCTTGGTTCCTGTGGTGATGGTGATTGTCACCCTTTTAATTGGGTCTCGAGGGATTAGTGTCAAGGGCTCTCTTTTTCTTTTTTCCTTGTTTTCCCCAGAGTATCTATTGACCACTGACAGGTGTGAAAGGACCAGCCGGAGAACAGGTTTACTTTTCTTTTGGCTGTAGAGCGTCACCTTTAGTCCTGCACTGATAAGATTTATTTTCCTTCTATCATCAAGAGAACAGAGCTGGATTTGTAACTGCGTTTGTCTGTAGAGTGACAGTAGTTCAGCTGTTTTAATAATAGTTTAGCTTTTCCAGCATCAAGCAAATGTTTAGTATAGTGTGACAAAATGTTTCTGGATTTGTGTCATACGTGTGCAACACAACCTTGTGAGCTGAAGTGATAATCAAACTTCTTTCTTTCTTTCTTTCTTTCTTTCTTTCTTTCTTTCTTTCTTTCTTTCTTTCTTTCTTTCTTTCTTTCTTTCTTTCTTTCTTTCTTTCTTTCTTTCTTTCTTTCTTTCTTTCTTTCTTTCTTTCTTTTTTTCTTTCTTTCAGGTAGCAAGTCTGAATCATTTCAGCAGTTCTAATAGTTTTAGTTGCTCGTTGATCATTTTGATTGTAGCAAAATATTATTTGTTGTATTTAGTATAAATGTTGAATTTTGATTCACCTTAAATAAGATTAAGATTTTTTTTTTTGTGACAGAAAAACAATCCTGCTTTCTTCAATGCTCTCACTATTTCTTAATCCCCTATAATTATATCATTTTTTAAGTTGTAAATAAAACAGATTTTTGGAATATAGTTTACAAGAAAATTCTGTTTCAGTCTTGCTACTTAAAAGTTTCACGTTTAATTAAAAATGTTACTTGCCTTTTCTTTTATCATTATTTGTGAAGTTTACCTGCAATTTTCTGAGTTAAATTTGTTTCAAATTAAATAATTAATCTATAATCTTAATTTAATTATATAGTGTGCTAATTATCTGAATGTGGTTAACTATTTGCTTAATGTGGTTTGTTCGACATCAATATAATCAGTTATAAATTGGAAAGTAGGGTTGGGAGAGAGTGAACGAGATCAGGACATTTTTAGCTGATATTCCTCTTCTAACCACCTCATATAGAGACACTTTTCACCATTCAATCAGTTCCTGATGGATAAAATATCGTTTTGAATATAATGAATCACTCAGAAATGCATTGCATAACGATGGATTTAAAGTGTAACTTCGAAAATCCTTTGAATTTTCAAGCAGCTTTGTATTGTTACAGTGTCGGTAGTAAATGTAAATGAACAATGTTTACACATTCTCCGTGTTACCTGGACTAAGAAATTCACATTTATTTGTCAGCAAAAGTGTCATCAAGCGCACTTTTGACAGCTCCAGGGCTATAGACAGTATCCCAGCCAATAGACAGTCGGATTGGCAGAGGGTTATTGACAGAACAGTTATTGTAAGGGTTGGTTTATCACTGAAAATTGTATCATATACTATGTCTACTCTTTAAACAGCATTATGATAAACACGAAACACTATAGCAACAGATTATTTAGCTTTACTTATGGGGGTTGAGTTTCTTTGAGTTTTTCCCCTCTGTTTGACCTAAAACACTGTTTTCATGGTCATACAGTTTGAAATGTTGACTACAAACTCAGAGGTTTTTCAGTTACACAGCGTTCTCTCCGTATACATTTATGTCTCTTAGTTTGCAGCCTTTAGCATGCTGGATCCTTCACTGGAAACTAACTGAAAAATATTTTACTCTTTGAATTCTTGCACTCGGGAACAATACAAAGTTGACACCATTATGACTAAAAGTTTGCTTAGAAGTATTTCCTACTAAAGCAAGGTGGTATTTGTCTCTGGTAAGCATATACATAGCACGCTGTTGGTAGTGGCCTTGGACGGCAACATGCCCAGTGCATTATGGGTATTGAAGTTTTCCCGCTTATTTTATTTTTAGTCTTTTTCTCTGATTTCTCTAGTCAGATAGCACTGATTTCAAAAAATGTTTCACCTTTGAAAGCCCATTTTGCCAGCACATGAAGTACCGTGTTAAATGAGTTGCAAATGCAGTTTCTTGTTGACTTTAACTATGCGAAATTGTGTATGTTTCCATCTAGAGTTTCTATCTAGCTTCACAAACATGACTTATAATGGTGAGCATATGTGTCTGCCTGAGTGTGTTTGTACTGTATATAGCAGAGAAGTGAAGAATGACTGGAGGTGCACGGAGATCTGGCGATAGAGCAGTTTTATTACATTTTATATTGAGACCAATTTTATCCAGTGTGTCTGAAGGACAGACATCTATTCCCCGACTAAATCAACTCAGTGTCATCAGTCCGGCAGTTCAAACATGCACATGCAGTCACGCGCGCTGCTCTTCACATGCACTGCTGCCTTCTGCTTTATTTAGGGTTCGCTTTGTTTAAGGATATGCAGACTTTCAAATGTTTCTTTTAAGATTTAGCATACAGATTTAATATATATTTAATTGCTTAAATCATTGTTTTGCAAGTCAGGCAGATTCTTATCCCTGTCTTAAGCTCTTTATTCATACTGTCAAAGATCCATCACACATGAGGGTTTATTTAACGGACAGAGGGCGATGTGTTGCCACAGTTTACCATGGTTAATCCAGTTTACCTGCACATGATCCGTGACCCAGAAGACTCTATTTATATTGTTTTTAAGGGCTGTTTCATCAGAGTGTGTAATGCGAAGTGTCATTTAAATGCTAACTGCATCTATTCAACATATAAATAGAAACATGGCTTCTTTGTGACTTTCACCGTCACGTTGGAGTGTTTGCTTCCTTTTAACTGCAGAGAGATTTTAAAATAACAATCTGTAATTGAGACGACTGACAAGCCGATAGTACAATAACAGATGCCAACTAACAATAACACAGTGTTTTTTTTTTTTTCAACTTTAGGCATGATTATGTCCCGAGGCAGATTTTCATTTAAATGAATATATTTCAACTTCTTGATGTATTTTTGCTACTTCTCAAATGTTTTTTATGTAGGGATTTTTTTTGTTTTGTTTTGTTTTACTCTTGTCCCAGTCCCAGACTTTCAATATTAAAGGATTAGTTCACTTTTAAATGAAAATTACCCCAAGATTTACTCACCCTCAAGCCATCCTAGGTGTATACGACTTTCTTCTTTCTGATTAATACAATCAGAGTTACAGTATCTCACAAAAGTGAGTACAACCCTCACATTTCAGTAACCATTTTAGTATATCTTCTCAAGCGACAATACTATAGAAATGAAACTTGGATATATTTTAGAGTAGTCAATGTGCTGATTGTATAGCAGTATAGATTTACTGTCCTCTGAAAATAACTCAACATACAGCCATTACTGTCAAAATAGCTGGCAACAAAAGTGAGTACACCCCTAAGTGGCGTTTAACCATGCAAAGCCACATGTCCTATTCATCATGTTTATGTCTGCTTGACAGGACCATACAAATTTGTTTATCTTGTATTATAGCAGTTAAAATTTTGTGCTTTGAGTACAGTTCTCTCATACTGACCACTGGATGTTCAACATGGCACCTCATGGCAAAGAACAGTCTGAGGATTTGAGAATTGATCGGTAACACCCTGAAACTGAGTTACAGTACAGTGGCCAGGGTCATACAGAGGTTTTCCAAGACGGGTTCCACTCAGAACAGGCCTTACAAGGGTCGTTCAAAGAAGTTGAATCCTCGTACTGTGCGTCAGGTGCAGAAGTTGGCTTAAAAAAAAACAGATGCATAAGTGCTGCCAGCATTGCTTTAGAGGTTGCAGAAGTGGAAGGTCAGCTCGTCAGTGCTCAGACCATACACTGCACAATGCAACAAGACAGTTTGCATGGCTGTCGTCCCAGAAGGAAGCCTCTTCTGAAGGTGGCTCACAAGAAAGCCCGCAAACAGTTTGCTGAAGACAACCTGTTCAAGAGCATGAATTACTGGAACCATGTCCTGTGGTCTGATGAGACTAAGATAAACTTGTTTGGCTCAGATGGTCCAGCATGTGTGGCAACGCCCTGGTGAGGAATACCAAGAAAATTGTGTCTTGCCTATAGTCAAGCATGGTGGTGGTAGCATTATGATCTGGGGCTGCATGAGTGCTGCTGGTACTGGGGAGCTCTGCTTCATTGAGGGAAACAAGGATTCCAACATGTACTGTGACATTCTGAAGCAGAACACGAGAAACTGGCCCGAACAGCAGTTTTCCAACATGATAACGACCTCAAACACACCGCCAAGATGACAACTGCCTTGTTGAGGAAGCTGTAGGTGAAGGTGATGGACTGGCCAAGTATGTCTCCAGACCTGAACCACCTGTGGGGCATCCTCAAGCGGAAGGTGGAGAAGCGCCATGTGACAACATCCAGCAGCTCTGTGATGTCATTACGGAGGTGTTGAAAAGGATCCCAACAACAACAAGTACAGCTCTGGTGAATTCCATGCCCAGGAGGATTAAGGCAGCGCTAGATAACAATGGTGCTCACACAAAATATTGACACTTTGTACACTTAGGGTGTACTCACTTTTGTTGCCAGTTATTTAGACAATAATTGCTGTATGTTGAGTTATTTTCAGAGGACAGTAAATCTGTACTGCTTTAAAAGCTGCACAGTGACTACTCTAAAGTATATCCAATTTTCATGTCTATAGTATTGTCCCTTGAGAACATATAATGAAATGGTTTCTGAAATGTGAGGGGTGTACTCACTTTTGTGAGATACTGTATATTAATAAATATTCTGATGCGTCTAAGCTTTATAATGGCAGTGAATGGGGTTCACAAGTATGAGCTGAATAAAGTGCATCTATCCATCATAAATGTACTTCACACGGCTCCAGGGGGTTAATAAAAGCCTTCTGAAGCGAAGCGATGAGTTTATGTAAAAAAAAAAAAAAAAAAAAATCCATATTTAACAAGTTATGAAGTAAAATATCTAGCTTCCGCCAGACCGCCTTCAATATTCAACTTACAAAAAAAGTGTAACTGACGCTTTTCATTTTATTTTAATTTTAAAGTGAACTAATCCTTTAAAATATGAAAATCCATCAAAAAAAAAAAAAATAATAATAACAAAAATAAAAAATAAATGTAAGCCTTTATAATATATATTTATATATGATCTGGTTGTCAAATATTTGAGCAATTATATAAAAATGTGACATACTATTCAATTGTGTTTGTGCCCATACTTGAAGAAACACCCATAATACACTGCTATAGTGACCCGACTGTCTTTACTAAGCAACTACTACTACTGCATGTAATGTAAATTTTCTTGATATCTCTATATTGTGTTTTTCAGGATTTTTTGTAAGTTTGATGCATGATTTTGCATCAGTTTGTTGATCGCTGATATCCCATGATTCCTACTTACTGACACTCTCTTCTTTAAGTTTTTAGGCACTGGTCAAATTTACTGTGTAAAACACATGCTTACAGCATGGAGGATTTGCCATTTACATGGCGGAATTTGCAAGCTGAAAGACTGAATGCTTTCCATCTCCATAGAGGAATCCTTTTAATTTTTAATATTTAAAAATGTTTGTGTGCTGCTCCGCTCCCTGTATGTGTAACAAGAAGTGTGTACGCTAATTGGGTCTCATTCATGAAACACGAGCAGAACAAATTTTTGTGTAAATCGTGTGTAAAGTGGTTCTGGCGTAAATTTTCGGATTCATTAAAATGTTTGTATTTTCCAAATGTTAGTTGGTACGAAAGAAATCTACACCTGCTCCAAGCCACGCGTAAATAGTGTGTTTAACATCCAAACGTTTTGCTCATTAATAAGGCTGCATTTTAATTCACCTTAATAAGGTACATTACACAGCATTTTGAAAAAATATTATATATAGTAATTACATACGTTTTTTCTTTTTACTTTTATTGTGAGAGCCAGTAATAGCATCTGCAAACGGAGCACTTTAATCACATAATTAATTGATTTCAATAGGGCTGGGCAAACTAATGGCCCCAAATGGCCAAAATCCTTCGTTTGGTGTCATAATATGATGCCCATATATAGTTGTCAGTCGGATTTAATGGGCGGCATTTATGGTAATTGAGAATGAGCGTGCACGCGCGTCCCATTTACGACTGATTGGAATTCATTAACACACACACACATTTCACTATCACTTCTGACGTTTACGAAGTATTTGTGAATCAGGAGAAGAGTTTTCGGTTAGGTCTTTTTATGTGCAAATTACTCACATATTTACTCGTATATTTACGAATGTTTCATGAATGAAACCCATTGTGCATCCGCCTATAGGTGCATATTACTAACGCACCTGTTAATAATGGGCATGAGTGCATTTGCTATTTAAACAATGTGGCACTGGACATGAAAATGATAACTGCGTCGGGTTGAAACTAGCAAAATATACTTGCGTTGCGCCTGACATTGCATTACGTTGGGTGTATGATAGGGCCCACAGGCTCATATTTCACTCTAAAAAAAATGCAGGGTTAAAAACAACCCAGTGTGGGTCATTTTGGCAACCCAGCGCTGGGTTAAAAAAGGATGAACCCACCCAGCTCTGGGTTGTTTTAACCCAACATGCTGGTCTGTTTTATTTAACTCAATTATTGTTTGAAAATTGAATCCAAAATGAGTTTCAAATTAAGATTACACACAATATGACGACAGTAACAACACAGGCAACAGGTATCAATCAAAAGGTCAATTTTTTTTTTTTTTTAAGCAAGAACACCAGAAATTGAAAAAAATATATAAGCAAACATAAAACCATGCATGTGTATAGAAAAAGGTACAAAAAAGAATGGCAACTCAATAGTTATACAGTTTATACAGAATTACTTTTGAAAACTTGGTAACACTTTGGTATGGGAAACACATTCACCATTAACTATGACTTTTGCCTCAAACTCTTAATTTACTGCTAATTAATAGTAAGGTAGTGGTTGTAGCATTTTAAGTTTAGGTATGGGGTACGATTGTGGGATGTAGTATATGGTTATGCAGAATAAGGCATTAATAAGCAAGCTAATAAGCAACTTTAAAAGTGAGAATTGTTCCCCATACTGAAGTGTTACCGAAAACTGATGACACAAGTCAAAATGTTTGCCATAATTCTTTTCATACCATAATTTTGACTTTTTATCAAAAAGTTTACCAAGTTTACCAAAGCATGGAAATTGTAAATTGGCTTCCATAGAAATGTTTGAAAACATAATTTTTGCAATTCTATTTGGTGCCACTAGAGGTGCAGGAAAAAAACCTGTTCATATGTTTAAAAGTGACATACTGTAAAATTATATTCACAACCCATTTTACTTCTGTAAAATGAACTTTATTGATCAGGAATTGATTGGATCCTGAAAAGTATGTGTTGTAGAGAAGAGTTTTAAGTATAAGAGACACAAAGTGAAGTTGTTTCAGAGAAATGGATGTTTTTATTGGAAGAATAAGACCAGGAATGGGCATTATGGAAGTAAATAGATTTAAATTTGATTTCATCTTGACTTAAAATTCTGTTTTTGTATGCTGTCCCATTAGGATGAACAATGCATCATCTGGGTCACCACGAGGAAGTGCTATTACAGTGAACGGCCAAGAAACTGGCATTTAAACAAACAGACTGAATTTACGTTACGGCTCTTAGAGTTTGGCACGGAGACGCTGCGCTCTGTGAAGTCTTTGGCCATTGTCCAGGTGGTCACGGAGGAGGAAGTCCCAGCCTGGAGAATTATGGGACTCATCAGCGTTCACTGTAGCTCCTCTGGGTCTCATTCCACTCGCTGCTGATTTATACCGCATGAGGGGAGGAAAGAGGTCTCACAGGTCATATTCATACATGCCTAAGTGGCTTGAAATTATTAGCTGCTTATCACTAGCCGATCCGCATCAATTTTCACGTGTCGGGACTTTTAAAATAACCTGCAAATGCTCGCAGACATCATTCACACATGCGGCGTCAGTTGTGTTGTGTCTGATTTATATCACCTTCTGATATAATGTTTTCACACAAACTAAAAGACTCGTGCAGACACGCAGGTCTAGGTTAATACCTCGCTTTGTTCCGACCAGCTGCTAATTATAGAAGGTGATGACACGCCTTCACGCCGCGCCGGTGATCCGTCATTTGACAGCCCGACGTGAGAGCTGTGAAAAAGGAAAAGGATATCTCTCTGTGAAATATGCATGACATCAAAAAGCCTTAAAGGTTATTACAAATTAATAATGAGAAGATAAAGTTGTAAAAAATAGCCCGGCCGTGGTGGGTGGGGTGTTTTAAATGTTTAATGTCGCATTCGGTGCTTGTAGATGACCAGCAAACTCCTCTCCTCGTCTCTTGCACCGATGTTGAAGCTCTTCAGTGGGAGTATGGTTCAGGGATGGTCAGGATACTCGACTAGTCGAGTCTAGTGAGGTTACAAGAATTTCATTTTTAGCTGTGGTGCTTTAAAGGGGAAGAAAGAAGAGAGACAACTTCTCTGAGAGAGTTTTAACATGCCAACAATGTGCTTTAGCTGAAGATGTCTCTAATTTAATTCCCTTTAAAGCACTGCTGCTACAGCCATCAGAATGTAGTCTTTATGACAAAGTCTCAGCTTATAGTTTTTTTAATTATTATTTATTTTTTTATATTTTCTGTTTTCATTTTAATCTTAGTTAAAGGTGACCTATAATGCCCCTTTTTAAAAGTTAATATAATATAATATAAGTCTCTGGTGTCTGCAGAATGTGTCTGTGAAGTTTCAGCTCAAAATATCCCACAGATCATTTATTATAGCTTGTCAAATTTGCCCCTATTTGGGTGTGAGCAAAAACACACAG